>NW_020797900.1:56717-141091 GCF_003369625.1 Aspergillus mulundensis | reverse complement strand
TATTTTATTATTTTATTATTTTATTATTTTATTATTTTATTATTTTATTATTTTATTATTTTATTATTTTATTATTTTATTATTTTATTATTTAATAATTATTAAGTTATTTATATTAAGCTTATTATTATATCATACCTGTGAGGCGCTTTTGTATACTGCGCTGAGCTTAGGGGAACGTGGATTACCGCAATAGGAAAGCGTTGTGTATTTGTAGTAGGAACTAATTACTAATTTTTTAAGTTAAAGTTCTAAGTTAAACTTAATATTTTATATATTACATAACTAACCGCCGCCTTGGCGCGTGATTAAATTAATACTAAAGTTTTTTTATTAAATAGCCTTAGGCTACTAGATTATGTTATTATAATATTATATAGTTATAATACTATAGTAATAATAATAATACTTTTTTTTTAAGTAATCACGCCCTCGCGATTTATAAATTTATATTTTTTTTTATAAAAAGTAATTTAAATTATAAATTTTATTAAGTGCTATAAAATAAGCTATTTTTAGGTTTATAAAGTGTTATAATTTACATGTAATTTATATTTAAAGTTAAGGGTAAAAAATTAATTTAATTATTTTATTTTATTACTAGGTTTAAATATAGTATTACTACCTATGGTAGCTAGGTATAATATTTTAGTTTTAATATTAAAGCGCCCCCGTAATTTTTTTTTTTTTTTTTTTAAAATTTTTTTAATACCTAAAGCAAGATGGCTCCTGTAAGTATATACCTTTTTTATTATATTTTTTTTATTTTTTAATTATTTAATTATATTTTTAAAGTTAGAATACCTTATATTTACCTTTTTTTATACTTTTTAAGTATGGTATTATTTATTTTAGTAATATTAACTGCGTGTTAATATTATTAAACTTGTATATTTTATTTTATTTTATACTTAGTTTTTATAATAAGGCTTTAAGTTTTAAATAGCTAAATTTCCTTATTCTTGCGCTTTTTTTAATACTTTTAGTAATTATTTATAATATATAATTATTTTATTTTAGCTATTAATATATTACCGTGTTAATTTTTTATTTACCTTTTTTTTTATTTTATTATATACTTACCTTTTTAATTTAGTTAATAAGCTTCCCGCATTTAATTTTCCTTATTTTTATGTTTTTAAAACTATTTTTAGTAACTAAATTAAATATAATTTACCTTTATTATAGCCTTTGTTATATTATATATTTTTAACCCTATTTTATTTTTTAAGGTTTTTTATGTTTGCCCTTTACTTTATATTTTTTTTACTTTAATACCTAATATAGTCTTATATCGCGCTTTAAATATTATTATTAGTAATTATTTAGCTTATTATAATATTTTATTTTATATTTTTTTATTATGGTAGTTAAGCCTTGGTTTTAGCCTTTACTTTTTATTTTACCCTTAATATATAAAAATTATATTTCCCTGCCCATGCTTTATAATATTAATTATTAATATACTTTTTAAAATTATTTATTTTTATTATACTTACGCTACCGCCCCTACTACTAACTTTACTATTATTATTTTTTTTATACCTTTAATATAACTTTTAGCCCTAGCCCTAGCTCTTCTAGTACCTGCCCTAGCCCCCCTTACTTTATTACCCCTTAATTTACTTTAGGCTTACTATTTTTAATATATACTTTTTACTACCTAAAAAATTAGTTATTATTTTTATATATAAGTAATAACCTAGTATTTTAAATATATTAAGCCCGCGGGTAAAAAATATAATTATTATAAAAATAATTATAAGACCCTAGTAAAGTATATTATATTTAATATAATTATAATTTAGTTAAAACTACTTTAGGTCCTAGGCCTATATAATATTATATATATTAATAATAATAGTTTATAAAAAAACATAAATATTATAATACTAAAAAAAGCTTATAATACCCTTTTTATAACTATTTAGGCTATTATAACTATAGGTGTAATTACCCTTTTTATTAGTTTAGTTATATTAATATTTAATTTAAAATTTTTTTTAGTTAGTGCCCGTGCGGTCCGCGATAATATTATTACTTATAAGTTATAATTATACTTTACTAATATTATTTATATTAATACTATGTGTAGTTTTTATTTACGCCTTCGGGCTATTTACTATTACTACTTTAATAATTATTTTTACTTTTTATACCAGCGCGGTTTTAGCCGCTAACTATATATTTATATATTTAATTTACCTTATATTATATTACTAACTTTATTATAAACCTATATTTTTTTTAGTTTAGTGTTTATTACGCTATAACGTTATTTAAGGTTATTATTTAATTAGCTTTTATATTAGGGGTTAGTATTAGTGCCCTACTAAGCATTATTTTTATATTAGGTATTTAAGGTTTTGCGTGCCGCGCCGCCTAGGCACTTATTTAAGTTTTATTTTTTTTTTATTTTATTTTTTATTTTATTTTATTTTTTTTTTATTAAAGGCCCTGCGGGCGCTGCTAATTAATAAAAATAAAATATACTTTTTTTTTATAATTATTTATAGCTTATAAAAAGTAAACTTCTAAGTACGCCTTTTTTTTATTCTTTATAGTTTATTCTTATAAGATTACTTAAACTTATTAAGTACTATAATTTTAGTAATATAAGCCTTTAGCTTTTATATATTATTTTTTATATTATTTTAACCCCGCCACTTTATAAGATATTATACTTTACTTTTATATTTATAAATATTAAAAATTTTTTTAATAAAGTATTTTTTCTTGCTATTTACTAATATAGGACTAATATTTAGTGCTTAAAATAAGTTACCTTAGTAGGGTTTTAAAAGTATAACATAAAAAATATTATATAACTAGTATATATTTAGTAGGAGTAATAGCTTATATAACTACCTTTTTTATTTTATAATTATTAAAAATAGGCTAATAAATATTTTACTTAACTTATGGTTTAACCTCGCGGACTTAATATTTTTTATATAAAGTATAATATAGTTATTAATTTTAAAGCTTATTTTTTTATGTTTTTTATTATATTATATAGCTATTACCTTTTTTAATTTTTATAATTACTTTTTTAGCTTTACACGGATCTCCTTAAATTTTATAGTTTTTTAAAGTTTAATATTTAACATGTGCTTGGGTCCCTTAATATTAATATATATAATAGCTTTTAAATTTATAAGGGCCTTAGTAAATATATAGCCTATAAATTATTTATACATATTATTATTTATAAATTACATTATTTTAATCTAGCATGGCTAATTATCTTAATATTAATTAATATAAGCGTAAAAATAATACTTAAAGACTTGGTTCTACCTTTTAGTCTAGCTATTTATTTACAGGTAATATATAATAAATAATTTTTATTTTATGCCTAGGTAGTGGCTTAATATAGCCTAAAATATATTAATAAAAAGACTTTTATAATTATTAACTATATTTTTTGGTATATTAATAAAGTAAAAAATATTATTTATAAGGGTATTTATAAGTTATTTTATATTAATACTTTTTAGGCAAGGAATGTACTATATAAATTTAGTATATATTTTAATTACTATTAAAATAATATTATACACATGCTTATTATACTTTGCAGGTAATAACCTAGTAATAAAATCTATATTAATTTATTTAGCAAGCGCTTTTAGTAAATTTAATATTTTAAAAATTTATAAGGCTTGTGTTTATAAACCATGATTTATTAATATTTATTATATTTTTTAATATACTTTTTAATATATTTAGTTATATTTAGCTAATAATACCTTTATAAAATATTTATAATAATAGTATTAATACCTTAATATCCGCCTTAAAGTTTATTATAATTTACTTTTATAATTTTCTCGCGTAGTGCCACTAACTTTAACATGTAAATTTAGTTTTTAAAATATAATAAATTATTATTTATTACTTTTTAATACTTAAAATTTTTTATTTATTTTAAATTTGTAAGATTACCCTTTATTTTTTTAGATTTTTTATTATAGTTTTAGGCCACTTATAGTAATTTTTTAATACTTAATTATAATTTTTTTATATATTAATTTTTATTAACTATAGTTACTTACATATTAATCCATGACTTAAATTTAAGGTATAGTAATATTTAGTTATTTAATTACTTTTATAATTTATAAAAAACTATTTTACCTGCAGCTTTTTCTTCCCCTTTTTTAAAAATATAATTTACTTTTTTACTTAAAGTATTTACTAGGTTTTTTGCCCCTAGGCAGTGCTTAATAATAAAATTAAAAGCTATAAATTTTTTAGCCTATCGCGCTTACCTTTATATTAAGTTTTTAGTTATTATAAATTATTATAAATTATTATAGTTTATAAGTACCTTAATAAGAAACTTATTACTTTTAAGGTAGTATTTTTAAACTTAAAAGTATTTTATAATTACAAGTATTTTAAAGTTATAGGTTTTATAATAGGTTTTTATATTTTTTAACTTATAAGATTAAAAAGTAATTAAGTGCTATTATATATTTTTTATTAATTAAAATAGTACTTTAGTAATAATATACCTTAAGGTATTAGTTTATAACTATGTATATAATTTTAAATTAAAGTATCTTAATAAGGGCCACTTTATAAACCTAAGATATAATATATTAAATACTTTTAATACTTTTTTTTTAATAAGTATTTTGTAACTATATTAATTTTTATAAGGTTAAATAATATTACTATAACTTAGTTATAATTTTTAATAAACCTTTAGTAAAAGCTACAAAATCCTAAAAAAAATACTACTTTTTTTATATTTTTTAATATTAGCTATTTTACAATGGTCTAGACCCTTTTTAATTTTATTTTAATTTTATTAATAGTTATAATAAAGCCTAAGAAGTTAATTTTTTTAATATAAAATAAGCATTTACTAACTTTTATATATAGCTTAAAATTATATAGTTTTTTAAGGATTATTTACACATGTTATTTATATTTTTTCTTATTTTTTAAAAAGATAATAATATTATTTAAGTAAGTAATATAAATTATATTAATTAGCCTAGCTAGGGCATGGT
Source organism: Aspergillus mulundensis (assembly GCF_003369625.1). Classification (NCBI taxonomy): domain Eukaryota; kingdom Fungi; phylum Ascomycota; class Eurotiomycetes; order Eurotiales; family Aspergillaceae; genus Aspergillus; species Aspergillus mulundensis. The sequence goes on along the minus strand of NW_020797900.1, from coordinate 136,067 downwards.
TTATATAAAATTAAAATATTACTAGTATATTTACTAGTTTAAAAAGTATAACTTAATATTTATAAAGCTTAAAGCGCGTTTTAAACACTATTTTTTACTTATTTTTTTTATAAATTTAGAGCTTATAATATATATCGCGTAAATTAAGCTGCATAAAAATCTTTTTTATTTTTAAATAGTTTAAAGTCATGTTAAGTAATAGTAATAGGTATATATTTTTAATTATAATAGTATTTAGGCCTTAGTAGTTAATATAAAAATATAGGCTGCTATTTTTTTTTAATATAAATAATACTAGAGCTCCCGCAGGGCTTTTTAATAAATATATTTAATTTTTTTAGGGCTTTTTTAATATATTTATGTAGGATCTTAAGCTTTTTTAAAAATAATAAGTAAATATACTTATTTAAAGGCTTAGTACTAGGTTATAACTTAATTATATAATTATATAAGTAATAAAATATAAAAATATTTACCTTTGCTTTAAAAAATATATTTATATATTTATAGTATTATTTAGGTAGCAGGATTTTTTTAACCTTTGCCCTATTAAGGTATATTATAACATGATTTTTTTACTTAAAAATCTATACTAAAAGCACTTTAACTTTTATAGTAATTTTTATAATATATTCTTATGCTATTATTATATACTATAAGTATTTAAAATTATACTTTACTTTTTAATTATATATTTAATTACTAGTACATTAATTTAAAATAGGTATTATAGCTAAAAGCCACGGGAATCTTAAAATTATATTATAATTATTAATATTAATAGCTTTAAAATTTTATTAATAATAGTGTATATTACACTTAAAATCTCTAGCATAAATTATAAGTATATATTTTCTATAAAATATTACTGTATAGCTATTAATTACACGTACTTTATAAGCTAATTTCTTATTTTATATAAAATAAAACTTTGCCTAGTGCTAATTTATAAAATTTACTTTTACTTTAAAATTAATAAGGACTCTTATATATTATTATTTTTTATTTTTATTTTTTATTTTTACCTAAATTACCCAGGCCCATGGTATACTTTTTTATTTTATATAAATTTTTAAAGCTTATACTATGTAAAGCTTTAGGGTTTTATATTTTTTATATTATTAGATTTACTTAGGGGTTATTATTATAAAGGCACTTTTTTTTTAACCTCCGCCTAGTAACTAGTAATATTATTTAAAGTATTTAGTATAGTTATAATTTAGGCATTTACCTAGGTATAATTTTTTTATAAATAAGTAGTTACTTAAATTACTAGGCTATTTTATACTAGTATTTACTTTTATGCCTTTTTTTAAGGTAAATAATACTTTAACTTTTATTACTAATAACCTAGCATGTGTTTAGTTTAGGAATTCTTATTTTTTTTTTATAATAATCTTTTTTTATTTAAGCATGTTATTTTTAATACTAGTTAAATATAATGTAGTGGGGTTGCACCCCAACATTGATTCCTGTAGTACTTATAGCCTTGCTACCGGCCTCCTGTACCTAGTTTATTATTTACCTTAATATATACATTCTTTTTTTTATTATTATTCCTACTTATACTACGTACCATCCAGCCCTAGGTTCCTGCTGCTATTTAGCTTTTTTAGCTCCCATGCCCTAGTACTACCCCTTTATATATTAGTAATTAACGCAGGGGCATGTTTTTTTAATATTATAAAAATAATAAGGGCGCCTGCTAAACCCTTAAATTAAAAGTTTTTAATACTGGTAGCTATGCCTTAGTAATTTAGGCACCTAAAATTATTAAAAAAAGGGGCAAGAAACTATTAAGGCCTAATAATTAAAAAAAATTAAATAGTAAGTATAAATTAAACCTAGTAAATAAGGTAGGTAGGCCGCGCATAAAGCACCCCGGTAATTTTTAAAAAAATAATAAACTAAAAAATCCTAAGAAATGCTAATTACCCAATAAATATAATAAATTAAATAGTAAAATTAGTAAATCTAGTATAAATATAGCTAGTAAATTTAAAGTAAAGCTTCCAGGGGCCCACCCAAGCAGTCACACTAGGTATTTAATAATAAAGTAAAAATATTTTATAAGTCCCTTTTTATAGTTATAAAGTGTTATTTTTTACCAAGTATTTACAAACCTAGCCCTTTAAAAAATTATTTAAAACCTTTAATATATATAAGCCTACTGCCTGCTTGCTAACTTTTACTATTAAGTAAAAATATCCCACGCATTTAAGTCTTTAAGTAAAAAAGGTAATAAAAACACTAAGTAAATACACATGCCTATATTTAAAAATTTTAGTAATATATTCCCCGCGGCTAAAAATAAGCCTGGTAGTATTATTAATAAAATTTATATACCCTTTAGCAACTCCCGCGGTAGTAATACTAGCGCCTTTAAAAATATAAAAGGTATAATAAAAAAAAAGTATTATTTTTTACTAATTACCCCCATGCTAATTCCCGGTACTTTAGGCGCATTTATATTTAATAATAAAAATATAACTAGGTTTTTAAAAGTATATAAGCAGGCCTGCAAGAACCAGAATATTTATAATAAACTAGGGAAAGTTACCCAAGTGGTAGGCTATTATAATTATAGCATTTTAAATATTATTAAAAACCTAAAAGGGTACGCTAAACAAGACTAAAAGGTCTTAAAAACTACTATATTAAATAAATACTAGCGCCTTAACTAGTACTAAATTAAGTAATTACGCTAGTATTTTAAAAAATTTAAAAGCTAGCCATGCATGTAAACTAATAACCTTTATAATTATATTATAAAATATAATATAATTTTAGCCTAAGTTATATAAATTAGTAAATTAAATAATTATACTTAATATATTTAGTTAACCTAAGGCCTTCCAAGCAACCTAGCCTAACAAGTTTTTAAAAAATTTAGGTTAAAGGTAGGGAGCCGCCGCTAGCTTAAGTATAAGATAATTAAAAAGTATATGCTAAATACCTTAGCAGCAAAAAAACTATACCTTAAAGTTAGTAAAAAGGTTATTATATTCCTGGAAAAAAAAAGCTAAAAAAAAAAAAGCTATATTTTAAATACTTTTAGGCACATGGCTAGTATTTTAGTAGCTAAAAAACCCCTAGTCCTATTTAATAAAATTATAAGTTAGTAAAAAAGGCACTTAGGTCCCGCACAAGATAACCTTTAAAAAATTATAAAAGCTATTAAAGTATTATAGCTAAACCTTAAAGCTATAATAGCCTAGTAAACATAGCAGCCTTTTTACCCCTTAAATATATGATAAGCACCGCCCCTTTAAGTATTTATATATTAAATTATTATATATATTCCCCCCTAAACTAGAGCTGCCCCTTAGTAATACCCGCCCTAGTAGTACCTATCCTAGTAATACCTGCCCTAGTAATACCCGCCTTAATAATACTAAGGGTAATAATATTTACTTAATAATATATTAATACTCCTGGTTTAAGCGCCCCTGTCTTATAATAACTACTACTACTATAGGACCTTAAAATACCGCGTAGGCACTTATACTATATAAGTAGTAAATATAGTAAATAAAATATATTATAAGAACTTAAATATTAATAAACTACATGTTAGCAAGGCAGGAGACAGGGAACCTAAAATTAAAGGCTAGCTAAAAGTACTAATAATAAAGCGCGTGCTAAAAGCTATTAAAAACTAGTTAAAGCTAGAATTTTTAAGGGCAAATATTAGTATTATTAAAGCCTTAATTATTAAGCTTATAAATACTAAAAACTTAGGAAAAAACACTAAAAATAGTAAAAACTTTAATTATAAGTTTAATAATTTAATTAAGGTATAACTATAGTTATTTATGGCTAATAAACAAGTTAAGAAACACAAAGCTATTAATAATAAGTACCTTATTATTTAATTAGCAAGATTTAGCTAGCACGTGAACAGGATAATTAAGGAGTCTAAGCTTTTAAAAAACGCGGAAAAATAGCCCCGGGTAAAGAAGGTAATAAAAGCTATAAAAGTTAAGATAAAAAAAAAAAAAAAAAAAAAAAACCTTAAGCTACTATTTAATCCCGGCCTATAGCTAAAAATAAGCTAGTAATTAAGCTAAAAAAAAAATATTAATAAACTTTATACTTAACTATGTATTTTAATAACTTATAGCTAATATTATAATTAGTAACCTTCTTAGGGTATTTAAATACCTATACTTTATATTTTTTTATTAACTTTTTATAAATCCAAGCCCCCCTACCGCTGTCGCCTAGATTCCCTAAATAATCTTAAAAAATATAGCTATTATAAACCTGTGGTTAGAACCCAAGTTAATTAATAACATGCCCTTTTAACCCGCGCAAGTAATACTTACAAATATTACCATAGAAGGCTTAAGGTTTAAGCTCCTACCTAATAAAAAAAATTTTTATATATTTTTAAGTATTAAAATCCTAATTAAAGTAAAAAAATAATTTATAAAGGCGCTTCTAAATACCAGCGCGAAACTTAATATTATTAGTAAATAATTATATAAAAAAATTAACTTGCTTTATAGGCTAAAGCCGCGGGTAAAAGTAATAATTATAAATTAAGCTAAGAATAGCTATGTGGGTATTATAAAAAACCTTTTAGTAATTATTAATAACCTTATATACTAAAGTATTAACTATTTTATGCTAGATAACTTAAAAAAAAAATTTATCTTAAAAAAGCCTTTTTAGTACCAAGCCTTGTTTATAATAAATACTAAAAAAAATAGTAATATAAAGTGCATAATTTATTCTACTAATTATAACTAACTTTTAAAAATCCATGTATCCTAAAAGCTATTACTAGCCAGGTATAAAAGGAATATTTAACCCAGGCAGGATTTAAAAAACCAAGCAAGGATTACAATATTAGGCGGTTGCTTACTATAAAAGCTAAAATAATAATAACAGGGGCCCTAATATAACTAATAAATAAAAATCTTAATAAGGTAAATAAATACCTAAGCCGCGCCCGAGCGCCTAAAAAACTAAAAATTAAAATAATTTTATATTTAGTTAAATATAAAATTACTAGGCAAGTTAAATATTACTTAAATGCTCCCCAGCCACTTAAAAATCTAAAAATTAAGTTAATTTTGCACCCGGTAATTTTATGTTTAAATAAATATAAAATTATTAAGCTAATTACAGGCTATAAATTTGTAATTACTAAGTTTATACCTAACCTACCTAACATATGTAAAGCGCCCGCTAATAAAGTTACCTAAAAATTATTAAAATACCTAAGTAAACCCCTAAGATATATTTAATAAATAAGGTATAAAGCTAGGAAGATACAAAAAACACAGCCTTTAAATATAGCCTAACTAGCAACCCTATTTAAAAAAAAAGCTAACAAAGTGTAACTAGTAAATAGTATAAAAGGGGGTAATATACCAGGGGGTGTAAAAAATTAGCAAGAACTTTATTTTAAGTAATACTATTTTTTTTACCAAGCGCCCAAAGCAAGTACTAAGTTTAACTTTTATTTTTAACTATAAATTACCTAGTTCCCGCAAGAAACTTAACTAATACTTAAAAAAGCTATAAAATTAAAAGTTAAAAACTAGTTAACAGCGCAGGAAAAAAAAATATTATTAAATATATTATATTAAAAAAAAGGAGCGCTAGGATAGGGAATTAAAAATATTAACCGCGTGTAATTAAAGGTGGCGCCCCTATAGTAACTATAAATAATAAAATACTAAGCATGGTAAATACCCTTAATTAAAATCCTAAGAGCGGCCCAAGAAATAGTGATTAAAATACTTAAAAAATACCTAAAGGCCGGAATATTTAAACACTCCCAGGGCCCCTATAAAAACCCGTACTTTTTAATTATTAAAAAAACACCCAGCACTTATTAACTAGTAATTAATATTACTAAGCTTAATAAGGTTACCATATAAGATATAAACCTCCCGCTAAATATTAATAAATTTTTTAACAAGTTTACTAGCATGGCCGTGGCATCCCTTATTAATTAAATATCCAGGTATAACTAAATTACCTTAAACCCTAAAAATAGGGATAAAACCACTATTTATATTATAATAGGCCTTCTCTAGTAAATAACTATTATATAAAAAGCCATAAACTTGGTCGCCTAGTTTATTAAAATTAAAAAAAAAATCTTAAAAAAACTAATACCACTAATAATAAGGATATTTTTAAATAATATTAGTGTGAAAAAACCTAAAATTAAGTATAATAATAAAAAAGCTTTATTAAAAATCTAATAATATATATTAAAGTACCTAGTAAACCTAAATCACGCGCTTTACCTAGTAAAGCTTACTAAAGCCATAGTCTTAGTAAAAAAGTTATAATTTTATATAAAGGGGCTTAAGATTATAAAATAGGTATATAACTATAATAAAAGGTATTTTAAAATAATAAAAGTAGCTAAGGTTTTTTACTAGCCCAAGCCTTAAAATATTAAGTAAGTTTGTAAATTCGCGGGGCTAATAGTAAGGTTTAAAATAATTATTAACTACTATACCTAGGAAGCCAAACCACTACACCTACTACTTTATAAAAACGCCCGCTAGTAATGGGGGAAAGAACAGGAAAATACTTTTATTTACCTATAAAAAATTATTGCGATATTCCCATGCATGCTATTTATTAATTATATTATTACCCTATTAATAATTATTTTAGTGGTAAACGCAAGCCTGGACGGGTGGGGAGTTTATATTATATAAAAAAAAAATAAAAAATAACACACGGCAAGATATAACTCCAGCATATAAAGTAATATAAAAAAGTAATATAATACTAAAAAAAAAAAATATTAAGGCCTTATAATAACTTTTAAAAAGCTTAGGTTTTAGCTATACAGCATGTATTTTTTTTTAAAAACTAATACTAATATTTTAGTGGGCTAGTTAAATAGGTTAATATTTAATTTATTAGGCGCGCTAGTAATAAGTTAATTAGTATAAATTTAAATATTTAACTTTACTATAAAGCACGTGCCTGGTAGTAAAAATATAATTATAAACACCTTATTATATAGGCCTATTATAAAAAAAAACATAGTATAAAAAAATACTAAAATTAATATTAATAAATAGGTAAAAGCGGAACTAGGGGTAATTAAGGCGTAAATATAACTAATTAAAGTAAAAGCCTTTAGCAAGTTTATAAAAACCCTAAGAAATTATAACTTACTACTAAAAAAGAATAAAGATAAACCTAACCTAAAGGTAAGTATATTTTTAAAAGGCTATTATTTAATAAGGTATTATAAGATTACCTGGTACCTAGTAACCCTATTAAAATTACTAAAAATAAGCTAGTTAAATTACTATAAGCTTTAAGCCGCCGCTGCTATTTATATTTTATATAAAGGCTACCTATTTTAAAAAGGCTTTAAAGGCCAACTAGTTTAATAAGTAGTTAACAACGTAAAGAAACGCTATATAATTCTTAAGGTAATATATAAGAAATTAGGGCACAGGGGTTATAAAAACACTTATAATTACTTATTTTTTAGGTACTAGTGGTTAGGTAGCTATGCGGATATAATAGCTTTAATAAAGAAATATTTTACCTGCCAAGCTAGGAATCCCTAGTAAAAGTATAAAAAACTTTATTTTACTACTACACTGCTTTTTTTTAATATATTTAATATTAATATTATTTACATGCCTTTTAACACTAATTTTAAGTATGCAGTGCTAGGAACTTACCTGTTATTAAAATAACTTAAAGGTAAATTACTAGTTACTATAAATATACCTGCTATTATAAAGTTCCTGTTTAAATATATTATTTATAAATTTAGAGTTCCCCGCCAAATAGTTTTAAATAAAAAACTAGAAATAAAAGGGAAAGTTATTAATATTCTTTTATAAAAGTATAAGGTTAAGCAAGCTAATATCTTGCTATAGCACCTAAAAGCAAACACCACTATTAAATATATAAACCAAGTTATTAAAAATATTATTAGCAAACTTACTAATAGTATTAAAAAAGGCTAGACCTAATACTTTTACCTAATATTATGGTTTATTTAATTAATAACTTGTAAAACCACCGGGATAACCCCTATTTAAATATTTATAGGTTAAAAGGTAGTTTTCCTAATTAAGCTTAAAGTACCCACATGGGTAACCCTACCTTAAAAAAATGTCCGTATCTAAAAAAACCTAATTATAATAAGGACCCGGCAAATTAAAAAAAAAAATAAAAACATAAAAAAAGCGGTTTTGCGACTAAAGCGTATTTAAAAAAAAAATAAAAATATTTAAAATAATAATCATGTTATTAAGCATATATTACTAAAAAAAGGTAACTACGTGCTTTTATAAAATAGTAAATAAAAGTAAGATTTAAAAATAATAGTTAAACTATAGTTTTAATAGCTAGGACCTTACTAAATTAAAAAAGTATATGCTAATATTAAAGCTTATTAACTAAGTAAACTTAACAGCACACGCATGGCCTATATAATAAATAATAATAAGTTAAAGCTATTTTACCTAAATAAAGACTTTACTAGTGGCCCCGCGGAACCTAGAGAACAAGGTAGAGACTTAAAAATAAAAGAATAAAAGGTGGGAAAAGACCTAAATACAAAAAACCAGGTAAATATAGCGGTGGAACAAGAGGCTAGCTGGGTACTAAATAAATAAAATCTAGCTATTATTATGCCGCCGCCACCAGCTAAAATAAGTTAAAAAGTTACTAAATAAAAAGTTAAGGAGTTAAGGAGTTGCTAAGTAAAGAGTTAAGGAGTTATTAAGTAAAGAGTTAAAAAGTTACTAAGCAAAAAGTTACTAAGTAAATTTTCTTTATATTTTATTATTAGTTAATTTTTTTTATGTTATCTCCTATTAGTTAATTTTCTTTATATTACCCCCTATTAGTTAAGATTAATTTTTTTATATTTTACTTATTATTACCTAGACCTGCTTTAACTATTATAACTTAGTGCTTTTTAAAAATTTTATATTTTTTATTTTTTTTAACTCTTGCTATTTAATCTTGTGTTTCCCCTAGTTTATAATATTATCTTTACCTACTATTTTTTATTATTATATGCTGCTTTTTCCCACTAACTACCTACTTACTTAAATTATTATTATTTATACTAAGGTGCTAGGTATTATAATTATAGCCCTGTTATTTTTTTTTAATCTTAACCCTTTTAAAAAAAGTAAGAAAGTAATAGCCGCCCGACACAAATATTAAAAAAAAAATAAGTTAAAAGCTTTTTAACCTAGTAAAGGTGCTAGTACTAAACACGCTAAAACCTGCTAATTTTATAGCTATTAAGTGCTTAAAAGCTAGGATGTTTAAAAACCTAATAATAATTATAATAATAAAAGTGTTTTTCCGTGTACATAAATAAATTTACTAACTAATATTACTTAATACTACCCCTTTTAATTATTAGGCCTTTACTAGCCCTAGTAACGCGCCCTAACCCCGTGTTTACTAAATACCCTAAAATAAACCTAAATAATTATGGGTGCTATCTCCCTCACAAAGCAGTAATTAATTAAAATTAAACTAGCAACCTATGCTAGTATAAAAAAAGCTATTTAAGCTATTAAAAACACGCCGCTTAATATATAGTATAAATAATAAAAAAAGCTATTTACAGCGCTATTTATTATAAAAAATAATTTAAAAAATACTATTATAAAACTTTAAAAATATATTTTAAAGGCTAAGGCGTGGAAAGCAACTAACTCCGTGGCCGCTAATAAAAACAAGTTTTAAAATATAACTAAAAAAGCTATTAAAAACACGGAAAAGCAGCGCGCTAAGGTAAAGGGGATTTAAAATACCTTAATTTTTAAATATTATAATAACAAGGATTAAATAAATATTATTATAAATATTTTTAAGCACGTGTAATTGTAACTATTAGCTAAAAAGGTTTAAAAAATATTTAATAGCTTAAATTTAAACACTAAATAATAAGCTATTTAAAATAATATTAATAACACCGTGGTAAATCGCGTGGGTAATAAAAAATAAAAAAAATATATAATATTAATTATCACGCCTAAAAATATTAACCACGCCTTAAGTATGCCCTTCTAGCCTAGTTATAATAGCCACTACTTAAAAAAGTTAGGATTAATTATAAAAAATAATAAACTTATTTATGCCCGGGACTTTATAAATAATAAGGTTAAAAAAAATTAGCTAGTAACTCCCCATGCACCTACTTATATACTAAACCTAGCTAGGACTCCCCGCGCCCTAAACTAGTTATTAACCTAATTATTATTTTAATTTAGCCTTGCTTTATTATCTAGCTATAATTTAATTATTTAAAGCTAGGCTAAATTACATGCCTTAGGCCTTTTATAGCTAGCTAAAACTAAACCCGCAGGACGCGCCACTACCTATAACACTATTTTTTAGGAAATACTTAATAAATTTAAAAGTTATGTTTTAACCTACTCCTAGTATACTAATAATATTATATTTTTTAACTTACCAGCCCCAGGAGCCCGCCACTAAAAATAAGTAAGTATAACTAATTAAAAATTAGCTTATAGTGCTGTAGTCTTGCATATATTAATAAATATAAACTAAATATTTATTACCAGCATTTTGCGTCCACCTAAATATAAAATAACTAGCTAATTAAAAAGACCGCTATCACGCGCTGCTAGCCGCTAAGTAATAAAAATAATTACCTAAAAGGTATTATAAAATAGCGTAACTAACCTAGCGCAGGAAGTTACTAAAAACCTATATTTATTTAAGTTTATAAAAGTATTAGCCCTGCCTATTAAAAGTAAAAACACCTGCCATTATATACAAGTATTAACTATTATTAATTTTATAATTAAAATTAGTAAAAAGTAAAGCGCCACCCTACAAGCACGCACCCTGTAGTAAATTTATAAAAAAATTATACTAGTACTAAAAAAAAAGTGCTAGTATATATACCACCTTTATATAAAATAACTAGGGGAAAAGATTAATATAAAAACTAACTTACTTAATAAAGTGCTGCGCCCTTGTATTAAATTTATTTTAAAAAACTATTTAAACCTAGGTAATATTATAGCAAGCAAGGCTTGCTTTACGTGATTTTAATAAAAAGTTTAACCTTTATGCCCTAAAAATATATTAAAAATTTACTAGTATAATTATAAATATCCCTAGCTTCCTAAGTTATTTTTATACCTTAATATTATAAAAATCGCCTGTGGTACCCTTCCCAGTAATTTATAAAAAAAAAACTATAAGGGAATATTTAATAACCACGGATTTATTAATATTAATAATCTTTTTAATTATTTAGCTAAAAAACTTAAAAATTTAATACCTAAGGGGTATAAATTAAACACCTAATTTTTAAACCTTGCCCGGGAAAAAATAAATATTTATTTTTATTACTTGCGCAAGTATTAAAAAGCACTAAACTATAGCTAGCTATAAAATACTTATTATACTATTATTTAATAACTTATGCGCTAGGACCTATTTTATTAGGCCTAGTATATTATATTAAGGCCTAATTATAAGTACTAACTAATTTTATATTTATATTATATAAAATATGCCCAGCAAGAAGACCACACTTACTTTTAATATATAAATATTAATATTAACCAAGCGCTTTAAGATAGACAGGAAGTAAATATTATTTAGGGATTATTATTACTAAATATAAAAAATAATAATAACTACACCAAGGTTTTGCTAGGTATATATTAAAAAAATAAGATAAAGGCATGGCTAGCACGGGTAAAGGCGCGAGACAGCACTAATAACCTTTTTAATTTAATTAACCGCGTGAAAAATAAAAAGTAAACTAAAAATAATACTAAATACTTTTATATAAACTAAAAAAAAAACCCTTACTTATGGCTTATTATTTAAATTATATACTTACTAGTACCGCACGGATTTATTAAACTAGCTATAAAAATAAGGTGTATAATATTACCCTAGTATATTACCATATTAGCCAATTATTAAATACTTAAAATAGTAAAAAAAGGCATTTAAAAAAAATTAACTACTATATATTATAACCTTATGCCCGGCCCTACCTTCCTGTTTAGTTTTTTAAATTATTACTTAAAGATTTTATAATTATTTACCCTAATTATCCAACTCCAGGGGCTGGAAGCTATTAGTAATACCTTAGTAAAATATTATAAATAAGATTTAGCCAAGGTAGTTAATAAAATAAAGCTAGCATTTAGCCTAAATATATTTATTAAGCGTAACTTTTTTAAGTCCTAAAGAAAAAAAGCCATTTTTATTACTATAAATATATACATGTGGTTTTAAAAGCTAAAATAAAAATACTTTAGTAACTTTAGCTATAATTATTATAAAATAATATTACCCCCTACCCTTATTCCCGCCCACGTGGCCATGGCTATTAAAAAAGTGCTAAATAAAGCTAAGCCGCCTGTTAACTATTATTAGTGCTTCTTGCCCCGGCGGAACTAACAAGCTTTAAAATATATTTATTAAACTACTTAATTATTACCTATACACGACACTAATAAAAAAAAAAAAAAAAATAAAAAAAATAAAAAAAAAGGCCTAGTAAAGGCTAGCTAAGTAAAGTATAGCTAGTTATTATACTTTAGGATACTACCTTAGGAAAGAATAAAAAATATAAGTAGGGAGAAGTCTTGCCTACCGGCAAGTTTTAACCCCCTTTTAAAAAAATATAATAAGGTTACACCCTAATATTAATTCTTATAGTATTTATAGCCTTGCTACCGGCCTTTTATACCTAGTTTATTATTTACCCTAATATATACGTTTTCTTTTCTACTATTATTCCTACCTGTACTACGTACTGTCCAGCCCTAGGTTCCTGCCGCCGTTTGGCTCCTTTAGCTCCCATGCCCTAGTACTGCCCCTCCACAATAACATGTAGTTTTTATAGTATTTTAGTTCTTAGTATTTATAAATAAGAAATTTTTTTTACACATTTTCTAGGATTTTTTAATATAAGTATTTTTTATACTAGTTATTCTTGTATTTATAAGGTAAATATTTTTTAATTTAATTTAGTAACTATATAAATTACTTAATAGTTTACTATAATTACTATTTTATATTACCTTATTTAATAAGTAAATTATTAACAAGCACTGTTTTATTATTAATTATTTTAATTAGTATATTAAAAAATTTTTTTTAGGTAAATACAGGTTTTACCTTGCGGATATTAAACTATTTATATTAATAGTTTTTTACTAAAAATTTAATAAACTAGGATATTTTGCAAGTATTATTAGGATAGTAAGTTAAAAAGGTTTTAAAATATGTTTTTATATTTAGTTTTTAATTATTAAATTTCTTAATATTATTTGCTTGGTATGGTTTTGCAAATAATAATTTTTTTAAAAATTTTTTTTTAAGGCACGCAGCTATTACTATAATTAATTTTATAATAATTTTTTTAAAATTTACAAGGGTGTTAAAGTTTACTTAACAAGAAATTATTAATTACTTAATAAATTAAATAAGGGTATTACATATTTATTAATTAGCTTTAACTATTATAATTTATTAGCATGCCTTTTTAATTTAGGTATAAATTTATTAGCATTTTTTTTTTTTATAATATTCTTATTTTTATAATTTTTTTTTTATTAAAATTATATTTAGTATTACCTATAGCTTTTTAGTAATTTTTTTATTATTTTTATTTTTATATCCTTAAGTAAGTGCTTCGCGCTTTAATATTCCCTATATAATTTAATTTTTATTTATAAAAATACCCTTAGGCTTTTTTAGTTAAAAGTTTATAAATTTTTTTTTAGGTATATTAGTTAATTATTAAGTTAAGGTTTATAATTATTTTTTTAAAGTATTATTTACTAGCCCCTGGGATTAAGTTTACTACTTAGCTATTATATAAAATAAGTTTTTTTTTAAAAAAAAAATAATTAAAATTATAAGGTGCTTTTATATACTATACTAAGCTTAAAAAAATATAAATTATTATAATAAAAAAGTGTTATATATTTATAGTAAGAATTAATTACTAATTTTTTAAGTTAAAGTTTTAAGTTAAACTTAGTATTTTATATATTACATAACTAACCACCGCCTTAGCGCGCGATTAAATTAACACCAAAGTTTCTTTATTAGGTGGCCTTAGGCCGCCGGATTGCGTTATTACAACACTGCGCAGTTGTAACACTATAGCAGTGATAACAATACCTTAATATTATATTAGTTTTAATATTAATATAGTTTATATATATATATATATTATATATAAGCCTTAATATACTATTAATATAGTATTCAATACCCTTTTCAACTAATAAATATTTAGTTTATATTAAAAATTTTAATATATATTAGAAAGCCAAATACATATCAGACTTGTATAATATATATCCAGATTAAATAATATATATTTTATTAAATAAATATATACTTTTTTAGGAAAAAATATATATTAATTAAAAATATATATTAAATTTTTCATATATATTATTTTAAATATAAATTATATATATTATATATTATAAAACTAAATATATATATTTAAAAATAAGATATATTAATTTAAATATAGTATTAGTACTATATTTTATCTTAATATAATATTATAATAATATTTATAATTAATATAATATTAGGGCTATACTAGCACTATACTAAAAACACCCCCTCCGCCGGCACGGCAGTTGTGCCGCTTCAGGCAGCATAGAGTCCGTCCATTATTTGGGTTTGAACATCAGCTGCAATCGGTATAGAAGCGCCTGCATTGAATGCACTGTAGACCACCCTGACACCCCTTTTACGTACCGATTACCTTTAGTTCTGTCCATGGAGCGCCGTCCTACCTGACCTATTGTACCGATAATCATTCTTACCCTTGCATAGATAGCCTTACCCATGATGCTCACAGGCTTTCTCTGAGACTATCAGATGCCATACTTCCTCGGGCTATAGCGAGTATGTCTCATGCCTGACCAGGCAAGCGTGGTAACCCCCGGCCTAGAGGACAATAAAATGGAGAACTTGTTACACGCACAAAGACCTGCGTTGTGTCTTTCAACAGGATGCATTCGATTCATTCAATCCATGTTACAATGAAATTCATTGCATGCGTCCTTTATCTATTCCTCTTTGGTGTTTGCCTTTCATCTCACCAGAACAATGGACACCTCGTATAAAATATCAACCAGCAGTATTATTACTATGGTAGCCATCTGCAATAGTCAAAGCCCAATCCACAGCTACACCGAAACACCTGGGAAGGTACCTCAGTACCTATATGCAGCAACCATGCAACCAAGCTACGAATGCACCCTCTGCGATACATTCGCCCGCCCCTTCTGCTTCACAGACCATCCCCGCCTCCTCATCCCCCAGGTCCCCTACCTCCACTACATCGGCCCCCTCGCCCACAGGGCCTCTTACCAAGAAGAGCTCCACCGAGCAGCCGACCCATCATACGACGAATATTTCCCACTAAATACAGACGAAAATGGCCTGCCCCTGGTCTCTCTCCCCGGTCGTCCACAGGGAAGTATTGGGGCGCGCCCACCAACTCCGGATCCGGGGCCGGGCCCGCTGACGCGTGAGGATGAGGACGCCCAAGCGCAGTGGGTGGTGTTAACTCCGGAGTTCGCACAGCAGGCTGTGTCTCCTATTGCTAATGCCATTGAGCCTGCTGACGAAGAAGGTGCAGCCGAAGATACGGAATACGACTACGACTCAGATGACTCCATGACCTTCCCCGGCCGGCCCACCGCGACGCCAGACGAACTGCGACACCTGCGCGACCGCGTTGTGTCTGAGCTTGACCTGGCAAGAGGCGAGTTTGAGCGGTACACGCGTGCGTCGGGCACGGCTGCGGCGTCGTTGGTTGACCTGGCGCGGGACGTCCATGGGGTTGAGGCGATGCTTGCGGAGGCTGAGAGCCCTGGGCCTGAGACAATTCTGTTGGCTGAGGAGAGCGTCGCGCAGTTAACGGCCCGTTTCGACGATATGTTGACAGTCTATATGCGGGTTCAGAGGAGGTTGGATGAGTTGGAGGCCGAGATTGCGGATGGGGAGTTTTGTTTGGAGCATTTGGATGCGAGGATGGGGGAGTTTGGGCGTGAACCGTAACTAGAGTAATTGATTCATCCTTTGCATGATGTTTTGTCTTGTCTGTCCTCTTTCCCTAGTACTACTTGTTATTGGCTGATATAATACGTACTACTTGAGTTGATTTATAATACCACACGTTGTCATATAGCAAGCGAAGTTTTCCTCTCCTGTATTGGACCCACGTTCTGTAGAGCCCTGAGCATGCTGGAATGTCCGGTTGTAGACAGTGATAACACTGAGCAGCTTGGCAATCTGGTTGACATGTCTTCATCGTCGCCTTGTGTGCGCTGTCTTGACCCCTACTGAGTCCCTTGCCAAATGCACCTGGATAAAGCAGGACACGCCTGGTGTTAGATCACTACTCGTAATGATCGTAAAAGCTTGCAGCCTGTGGGAAAGCGAGCCGCTATCCTCAGAGGCTGTAGATCAGCGTCATCGCAGTTTACGGTGGTGATTATCTGCCCCTCAGCAGTAACGTGGCAATCCATGGATGTATTACATGGAGTTCCGACATATTGATATATCATATGCTGATCGTGGGGAAAAGAGAGTCGATAATAAAGCCTGTCTTCCAATGCTAAGATATCACCAGGTATGGTACCACTAAGTAGTAAATGGTCTGGGATACAAACCTGATATGTCTTCCCACTAACCAATCCCACCTTTATCTTTTTTTTAGCCGCAACTATCCAATATAGCCCACCCAAGCAAAGCTAAACCTTCTCCGCCTCCTCCAAACTCTGCTTCCCATTTAACTTCGGATTCCGAATACACAGCGCAAAGACAATAAGCGGGACCGTCAAGCACAACCCCGTAATGCATAGCAGACGCTGCGTATCCATATACGCGGCAACAACCGCGTCTCGATCTGGTGTTCCGACGGGGTTCCCGAGAGCGAAGGTAAACGGATCCGCGTATATTTCCGCTGCAAGTGTTGAGTTCCCGTTGAGTCGGTCGGTGAGCTTGGAGGGGAGCGTCTGTGACCAGATAGCCCCGGAGATGGAACCACCAACCGCGGAACCGATGTTGTATGAGGAGAGGAAGAGCGCGGTTATGATTGCGAGGTCTGATTTGAATGACTGTGTCAGTTGAGGTTGAAGTGGCATCAGGGTTCGCCAACTTACGTTCGTGCTTGGTCGCAGTTTGGATACTTGCTTGTGCTGGGTAGGGGAACATGCCACCGGCTTTTCCCGAGTTTCAAGATTAGCACGCGGATTTCAAGCGACTGGTTGAACGTGGCCATTAAGGGGGACAAGGAGACTCACCAATACCCAGAATAACCTCTCCAGCAACAATCCCAGCATAACTATCACCACTCGCCCCGCCGCGGTAGCGATACAATATGCCAAAGGCTACAGTAAACAGGCACGTCCCAGCCACGATGAACGGTTTCAGCCGCCGGACCTTGATGACGATTGCGCCGAGTATGCATCCCGTTATCACGGAGGCGAAACTATAGCAACCGTTAGGAAAGACCGGGATTAGGGAATTACCGCTTACCTGTATAAAGACGAGATTCGCGTTGCGCTGAGAATACTCTCATCAAATGAGACAACCAGCACGGTGTAAAGATAGTTTCCTTGCAGGGACCATGCTATTTAACGCCGTTAGAGCCTACTCTATTACTTTGAGAAGGCCAGGCGCATACCAGTGTTAAGCATGACTGCAATGCCAATCGCACCCCAGATGGCCCTGTCTTTCAGTAACTACCCGACATATCCCTATTAGTCACCCACGAAAGAACGAATGTAAACATGATATAGACTTACTCGGAATGGAACCATTGGGAAGCGACACCTGCTCTCCCACGTAATCCAAACTGGAATACAGAGGACTCCAATAACAAGCGGCGCAATGATCTTAGCCTGCTTCCACTGTTCCGAGCTGCCGCCAGCCAGCGTGAAGGGCACGAGGATCAGCGCGAACACGGCAATGAGAAGGATAATACCAAGTACATCCATGCGCCAGAAAATGTCGAGGGCGAATCGCTTCGCCCCCTGGATCTGGATGAGGCTCGGGTATGCGGTGAGCTTTTTGGCTTTGGTGTGGCCGTAGAGGAGGGTTAGGAAGAGGGGGATTGAGCAGACTAGCAGAGCCTATAGTCAGTATTACCGCAATCTTTCGCTAGGGGTAAGTGAGAGCACAAACCAGGGAAGATGATGCTGAACATTCCAATCCCCCATCGCCAGCTCGTCACCTTGAGTACGGCGTCTGTCAGGTTCCCGCCGATCCAGGTGTTGATCTATCAAACAACCATTAGCCAAATGTTTTCGATGCAAATCAGATAAGCCAAGGATCCTCACGATAAAGGGCGTAGCCGGGATATAAGAGAACAGAAGACGCGATCGGGTCGAAGTCGTATCTCCAATCAACACCTCGACTAGGAACATAATCCCAGTATACCCGACCTATAACCGATCAGTGCTCTCAATTCACGCAAATATATGGATTGCATCACTCGACGAACTTGATAAATCACCGCGCCGGCGCAGAAAGTCTGAACATTATTCGCAGCCGTCTCGATTACGGTCCCTGGATTGCGCAAGGTGAGCATGAGTGTCCGTCCAACAACAATATATACCAGAATAATCATACCAAGCGTATAGAAAAACACAGAGAAGAAAATCAATTCGACCCGGCCAAACATATCCGCGATTTTTGCTGCCGTGGGCTGCGACCCTTCGTCAGTTCACTGCAAATAATCCCACAAACCAATACACACCTGCGCCGCGGCCGCAATGACATTGCGAAGAACCTGCACCGTTGAAAGAAGACTGTGCGTTCCGTAGCTTGCGGTTGCGAGGGGCTGAGCATGTAAGCCAGCGTTAACAGATCGCGATATCCTGACGAGAACAGGGAGTATGTCAAATACGCACCTGGTAAGTATTCCTCACTCCACCATCAAGACCGTAAACGTAGGCAATGAGCCATATCCCTGCAAACATGCAAATGCGCCCGTAGAGACCAAGTTGTGTGTTGATTAGCTCGATGCGTTTGACACCCGGGCTTATTTCCGGGACGTTGGCATCCGGGCCGGGGCTGGATGGGGAGAATCGGGTGGCATTAGGGTCCTTGATGGGCTCCGTGATGGACGCATGGCCCGCTCCTTTCCACTCTGATGCGGCGGCCATCTTGGTGAGTGACTGAGTGAGAGACAGAAGATGCCTGGGACAGCGAGATCCGGAGAAGTGGAAAAGCTGACCTTGCAGGGGAGCCCCCTTACATATAGCTGGAGCTGTAACCAGCGGAGTCGCCACCTGCACGAACCACATCACACCATCTTATCAGATCATCAGATGGGTATGCAATTAACAAAAAAGTCTGACGGTGCCCACCGCGGCGAATCAGGGTTGTCGAGCGCTCGTATTCGGCCGCCCGGTTGCTCTTGGCTGCGGCAGGGCACTGAGCAACCAGGAATATCGTCCGAGACAGGGCATTCAGCCTTGGCGTCTGGAGTCTAGATCTTGTTAGATGGGCCCCTGTCAAATCTGTGCGCCGGAGTGGTGAGTCTCGTGTTTTACTATACACCTTTCAAACTAATTGTAGAACCTAGGATGTAAATGCATCTGGTATCAAGCCGAGCGTCATGCAGGATAATTATGCTGATCATGCGGTACTGGCCGGCCTCATGGTTTGCAGTAATGTTGAAGTTTAATAGCGAACAATCAGACCAGAACCGGGGTGGACAAGACGCCTGCCATGGGTAACAGACATATCCATATCTCGCGCCATTTCTATTTCTTAACCACGTTCGTTAACATTATCACAGCCTTCTCATTTCATGGTACTTAGGATAAGCGACTGTCCAGCAGATACACCTAACCATTTCGACGTGATTTTCACATTTCCAAAGAGATATTCTTTCGAACCCGAAAGGAATCAATGGGTAAACGGAACAAAGAGTAAAAGATCATTATCTTCCTTGTTGTTGACATGAAAGGCCTTTCATCTTATTCGTATGCCGAGTACATGTCCTGTCGATGGTTGAAAGAGAAATCTGCTTTCCACTTCACATGTTGAGAAATAGATTGGACATTATCTTGTCCTTACGATGAAAGGCCTTTCATGTTATCCTCACGCCGAATGTATGTGATATCGAAGGTTGAATAGAAGATGCGCTTTGAACCTCATCTGTCGAACAAGGACAATGGACATCGTTCTCTCAACGGTGAACAATCTCTGATATCAATTGTTCAATGATGATGGCTAGTCGCGGAAGATGAGTCTATAAAAGAGAGCCATCGTCCGATGCATAATCTCATCTCATCATCACACTTGATTCTCTCCCAGAGTACCTCAAGTGTCTAGCATAGCCTACATGTCTCAAAAGCCCACCATGTCTCAGCAAACCGTGTACTGCCCCATCTGCGAGGCCCCCGCGGTCGAAATCTGCCACAGCGAGCACCTGGTCGAGGCCAAGCCCTCGACCGTGAGCAGCCCCGAGCTCTCCGCAGCGCTATTCGAGTCGTTCACGACCTTCACCGACACCCTCCAATGCGATACATTCGACGAGAACCTGCAGCCCCTCACGCTATGCAGGCAAACGGAAGCCGAGTTCCGCGCGCAGATGGACGAGGTCTGCCAGTTCATCGACCTGAACCCGGCGTTCGACCTGGATTTCGAGGATGCCGTGGCCGCCCAGGCTGGTGCACGTCCGGACACAGCACCCATGGTATCTGAGTCTGGCGTCGTGATTGCACCTCCGTATGATCGTGGTCTTGATCCTTCGCCGGAATTCTCACCTATCACTCCTTCGAATTCGCCTCAGTTCTCATCTGCCTCTCTGCCTGTCCCTCCCCCTGCCCCTGCCCCTGCCCCTGCACCTCGATCCGCTCCCTCCCCCAAGGGGAACGAGGTCCCCGCGCGCCTCCCGCAGCGCAGGAGCGTCCGCTTCAACCGAGCCGTCACAGACAAAGACAGTGCGGGGTATATCGACGAGGTCAACAAGATGCAGATCCGCGCCTGGCAGGCACAGAAGGACATTGAGGCCTCTGTGGCCACGCTTAAGCTGAAGGGCGAGCGTGCCAAGATGTGCGATAGGGCGCTTAACACGGTGCGAGGGAAGGTCCAACAGTGGGAGCAGGAGAAGGAGGCCGGGAAGGTTGATCTGAAGGAGGGGAAGGAGATTATCCTCAACTTGGAGAAGTTTGTGGCCAACATGAAGTGGGATTTGGCGAGGAGGGATTGGAAGGGGTAAGCTGTTTAACGCTCTTCTATCTCGACCTTCCCTGTCATAACTTTCCCATGTTAAGTTGTTGTTTAGTTTTGACTTTGCTACCTAGTTACTTACCGCAGTCTCTCGTTTTATGCTATACTTCAATACAATATCTATTGCTCACTTTGTGCTCACAATCAAATGAACTAGCTCGAATAATTATTTCTTTCTTTCCCTTCCATATTTTAGTAGAGACGCTACTCTCATATTAGAGGACATTACCTTACCTGCGATTTTGGGATGCAAAATGGCCGGTTTATCGATGCCTTGTAAGATAGGTACTGAGGTCCCAACCTGAGGGCAAGGCCATTTACAAAAGTCTGCAAACAATTTGTCAAGTGATAGGCTAGTCATACCTTTGTGCAGAAACATGAAAGTGCATTGACACTCACTCAACCATACCATCACGAGGTCAAATGCTGAAACAATGGACAAAGAATCCCCATCAAAGACGTCTCACATTTATGATCTCGCCTTCGAACCCAGGCTATATATAATAACCCCCCTCGCCCCCTGACATCCAGCCCCGGAACCATCTACCAAGTACGACGAAACCGCCACCGAACCCCAGCATACATGGCAACACAAACTTTCCTCTGTAACAACACCTCCTTCAACTTCAACTGCACCGTACCCGGTATGAATAAGACTCATACACCTGCTACCACCTGCCCCGTGTGCAAGGTTCCCGCCTCTACCTTCTGCCACAAGTTCGGTCACTTCACTAGTAAGACCAGCTCCGGATCAGGAACTGATGGAGATGGCGATGTCCCCATGGATGGCTCCACCTGTACCTCGTGGAATCCAACTCGGCCGTCTCACACTCAGCCACTGAAGGACATCGATAACGACGTTATCATGGGGAACACAGACACGGGGATTAGCCTTAGCAGGGCGGGAAAGCAGCAGGTCTCTTTGTCCACGGACACAGCGGACAAAATGGACATAGATACGTGGACCGTAGGCGCGAGCGGGAGTATGTTCACGAGTATGTTATCAGGCGGACAGAAGCCAGCGGCAAAGGTAAGCGTCGATGCAATGCAGATTGACCCGCCCGCATTCAATCTTTTCAATCCGAAGCCTTTTTGCCAAATGGAAGGGGCGGTCCCGAGTAGGATGCCGTCGAAACCAATATATGCCTTGAGAGCTGGCAGGTTTGCCAGGATGCGGTAGACCTTTTATATACCCCGTAGGTGAGACTGACTACAAGTAATTACAATAATATAGGAAATTGCATGTTGTTCAAACGAAGATTATACTTCGGATGTATGGTAATAGCTGAGCCCTCGGTAAATTGAAAAGACGGTAGATATCGACGCCCTATGGCTGGATAGAACCAGAATTTCACCTATGGCTTTTTGAAGTGTACTCGTAGCATACCTAGATCGCTTTGCTGTGCCCGTATCCGATGGCACCCAAAGGTACGCGTCAAGCAAATGTATAGGCATCGACCTTCCAACTCGTCGGTGGCCATTTCCTCCAGCAACGATAGGAAGTACACCGGGGCCTGCAAACCGATTTGAACCCTTATTTCCCTGGCACTGTGGACAAAATTAAGGTGCATATGCGGGTGGAAGCATTTGAGATGCTGATATGGGTAATCTTGCATCTAATTTATAATCATTACGATTAAGAGAAATTGAGATGCAGAGAAACCATATTGGCCATCTCGTTATGAAGGGTTTTCTATCCTACAGCATTCATAGAATAAGCTATCTGAGGATGTAAACAGAGAATCGGCCCAGTTGGTGCCCGGTCGGATCTATCCGAAGATATCGGACATACTCCGACGGCACATCCGCTGTTGGCAGAAGTACTTGTCAGTCATGATGGCTCGACTGATATGTTTATAGACCTCAACACACCCAGAGATTGTTAGTATTTGCGACTACCTGTAGGCGATGTATAGGATGTAGTCGCAAGGTATAAACGAATTGATATTGTCCCCGTCTTGTCTTCTTGAGATTGTGTACATAGTGGAAATCAGGATATATATGTTCCCCAAATGTTCGAGCCTTCTGAATTGATCCAGCCCGTTGGGTTAAATATGATGCGGACGGGTGTAGTGGTGTCAGTACCTGATCACATGGAATGAGATATTATCTCAGTTGACCAGACCATCTACCAGCTTACCACAACCCCGCCGCACCATGTCCCACACTGCCAGTGAATGTATGATGGATATGTGTTCCTGTGCCGTTGAGGAGACTATATCTCGGCCGATGATCGAAACTTGATCCTGACGGCAGGCAACGTATTCCGTCTGATAGAGCCTCCCGGCCAAGAGACAAACGTGCTCGGCATCATCCTCCGTTTCGAATTCCAAAACGGATCGCAATGGTTGAAACACCCTGGCCATTGAACTTTGCCTTTCGCATCTAGAAGGGCCGTATGCCGTCATACCGCGGTCGAACCACAGGATCCAGCGGGGATGTTCTCCTAACCCCGGACTATGACTCCCTCCACACTTCACCATGACGCGACCGTCGAGAACATCATCGATGGCGATGAGAATACCTATGATCGAGCGCCATCTGCTGCAGATGTAGGATACAGCGATCATGCAGACGTAATGTCGGCCTTCCATGTAATCGAACCACAAGATCGACGATCGGCCAATCAAAACCCTCAATTCTCGATCCCCCGGATACACCATCATGAGGGCACGATGACGACCACAACCCCAGACAAGCTATATAAGTCGTGGTTGAAGGCTCAGTGTTCGAAATCATCAAGTCAACTACTCTCAAGCAAACAACCTCTCCATCAATCTACACTCAACTATTCCACTACAAGCAAAATGCAAAACGAACACGGCCAGGGTATGTCCCACGCCACCGGCGGCTCCAAGGTGCCCCAGCGCGCCCAGGAGAAAGTCCCCCAGGGTCTTGAGGAGTCCCTGCCGAACAAGGTACGTTGGCCCTGACATTCGAATGACAGCACTGACGCGCTTCCAGGTCCACGACACCGGCTCCGGCACCGGCCGCAAGACTCACGCCCTGAACGACGGCGAGGACTCGATCGTCCCCAAGGGTCTGCAGAAGGCTGTCCCTGAGGGCCTGGAGCGCGCCTTGCCGAACAAGATCCACAACACTGGTGATGAATAGATTTTGTCTCGATGTCTATCGATGATGATTATGTCTCATGTTATATATGATGGGAATTGGACGTTTTTTATGATGTACTGTATATTAGAGAATTTGGAATGATTTTGGATGTATTGATTCAATTCTATGTCGGTGATAGCAGTAGCACTCGGTTAGCAACGCCCTGGTGTCATGAGTATGGTTGCCAGCCGGTAAGTGTTGGGTTGGGCTGGCAGATTTCGCCCAAGTTTACTGACATCATTCGGCGCCATGCGATGCTTACCATGCAAGTCAAACAAAGACCTTCATCTCCATGTTAAAAGTCATGGACCATCCAACTCAATATAATATAAATGGATTCGGTTGAGGTCCTGACACCAGCACGCTCCGCATTATAGCATCTCTCCGCCTGAACAGACCTACAGCGAATCCCATGATAGGACTGGCTTGATCACCTGTAGTATGCAACGATTAGTACTCTCCCCTATCCAGTCTTTTTTATGCGCGATAAGGCCTTACCTTGCCTGCCTTGAGATCCTCTAATGCCCTATCCAGCTCTGTGGCAGGATAGATCTTAACGATCCTGTCTATGGGAAATTTGCCCTCTTTGTACCACTGTACGAGCAAAGGAACGATCTGTCCGACCATGATTGTCAGCATTCAAGTCGGCTGAGATCCCATCTCCAACACGAACAACATACCTGCTGCGGATCCGACCACGCCTCAATAACCCCAATGATCTTCTTACACCCCGTCAAGATATCCAACGCATTAACCCTGAGCTCCGTATCAGGCGGCATAGCCCCAACAAGCGCAAACGTGCCCCCAACCCCCAGCGCACCCAACGCCGCCTGCAACACCCTCCCCACCCCCGTCGTATCAATAATAAAGTCCGCACCAGCGGGAAAATACCTACGAACCGCAGCCCCAAGATCCCCATCTTCCTCGCGGAGCGTATTAACCACATACTTCGCCCCAAGCTGCCCCGCAAGCTCCAACTTCGCAGCCACAATATCAACAACCACAATATTCGTCACACCGAGCGCCCTCGCCCCCAAAAGCGCCGCAATACCCACAGCCCCCACCCCCAAAATCACCATGCTCGAATCTCTTCTCGGCTTGAGCACATTCACCACCGTCCCCGCGCCCGTAAGATACCCGCACCCCATCGGCGCCAGGGGTCCCAGCTCATCATCCCCAAACCCCAGCGACGCATCGCACTTGACGACGCTGCGCTCCGACACAACCGCCATCCTGGCCAGCGACGACTGCCCGAAGAACTGCCCGTGCACGGGCGTCCCGTCGCCCAGGGAAATCGGCGACGGCTTGGAGGCGTCGAGCCGCGTGCGCAGGAAACTGAGGGCCTGGCTCTGCGTGCAGGCGCCGCCTTGGCCCGCGAGACAGGGCGCGCAGGCCGTGCATGTGCGGAAGCTCAGGAAGACTTGGTCGTTGAGTGCTAGGGATTTGTTGGAGACAGAGGCCCCGAGGGCGCGGATTACGCCGCACCCTTCGTGGCCGAGGACGGCGGGGAAGCTGCCGATTGGCATTAGGCCGGCTTGGACGAGGAGGTCCTGGGTGGGTGTTAGTTGGAGAGGAATTGGGATGGGGGTGGGTGGGTGAGTGACTGGGACGGACGGTGTGGCATAATCCGGTGAATTTCATTTCAATCAGCACCTCGTCTGGCTCGAGGTGGTCGAGGATGACGTCTTTGAGGACGAAGGGGCCTCCTTTTTCCTCGACGACGTAGGCTTTTGTCGTTATACTCATTTTGTAGGCTCTCTTGGAGATTGAGATTGCGAGTTCGGTTTGTCTTGGTTTGTAGTCCGGGCCAGGTGTAGCCTATACCCCAGGAAGCTCGAGCCGCAGGTACCAAGTGTCCAGAGGGAATTTGGAAAGCCGGCTCAGAATCTTCAGCGGGGAACAGGTCGGCTGTTGCTGCAGATCCTCCTTTTCCTCCCCGACAAACTGTTCCCGGTGTCGGCCCCACTGCTCGGAGAGGGCCCGAGCCCTAGGTAATCCTACTGTCCTACAAGAGCCTGGCTTTGTTTGAAAATGATGATGCTCAATAAGACAGCAGCGATCCAGAGAAAGCATCACTATACGGTAAACCGGAATAGCATGTCCTACTAGAGACGAGTTTCGGTAGTGGGCAGCACCGAAACAGAAATGGGATGTTTTTCCGGGCATGGCCTCGCAGGCGGAGAAGGCCGTATATTCCATTTGTCTGAGCTCGACCTTGCTTGGTAGGCAATATAACTCATGACCTTGCGGGGTGACTGTGCAAGGGTCAAGTCGTGCCCAGTCAGACTTAGGGACCTACTATACGATCACTAGGAGGGAGCTTAGTAGGTCCCGCTGACCATTCACAGGACGAAGCTGGAGCCATGACCAAGACAGTAATCCAGCATCAATGAAGGCAGAAAGTAGCTCACGACAAAGTTATGGATAAAATCACTTTTGGAAATAATAGCTTACCAACCTACCTAGCTGGGTAGACCCCCTCCAGCCTAGTACCCCTGCCCACAATTCGCCGCCCAGCACAGCCCAAACCCAATATACAAGTTCGACCACGACAGCTGCAAACTGCCGGTCCTATACCACTGCCTGTTCTCCACATTGCACAGGCAGCCCATCCACGCCTGGTTCGCCACCATATCCGCCGTGATGTCGTTCATAAAGCCCACGAACCCGTTGTAGTCGAGGTTATCCGTGCCGCCGTCCCACGCCCAGGCCGCGCTCTGCGCCGGATTATACTGCGTGGCGCCGTAGTACATGGCGCCGGGGTCGCCGTACCAATTCCCGAAGAAGCTCAGCTCGGGACAGGAGAGGTCGATTGTGTCGAGGACGCCGAGCTCCACGGAGTCCGTGAGGGTCGAGCATGTTTGGCGGCGCTGGAGGGGGATGGGGAGGCCTTGCCGCCGGTTCTGTTGCTGCGTGTGGATTTCCGAGGCTGTCGAGGCGAGAGGGAGGCCGTAGTATGTTATCGCGGAGCTCTTGTTGTGCGGGTGTGGTTCGTGCCAGAACTCGACTGGTCCGGTGTAGTTGGGACCCCGGCCGATTTGGGCTCCGTCGTAGTGCATTAGGCGCGGTGCGTGGAGTTTGCCGAGATGTATTCGCGCAGTGTCAGGTTGCGGGGGAGGAAGCCGTGCTGGAT
Organism: Aspergillus mulundensis; assembly: GCF_003369625.1. Lineage (NCBI taxonomy): Eukaryota > Fungi > Ascomycota > Eurotiomycetes > Eurotiales > Aspergillaceae > Aspergillus > Aspergillus mulundensis. Next base: position 108,559 of record NW_020797900.1, on the reverse strand, counting down.
GGGGAGGGGACTGTCGAGATCGGGCTCGTCGGCTGCGTTGGTGTTGGGTTCGACTCGATTGCTGTTCTTTGTGTTGTCCAAGGACCTGCGCGAGCGCCCGTTGTTGGCTACATCGACGGCGATGTTGTTTCCGATGATGCCGCTGTTGTCGTTAGGTATAGTTGTTTGCATACATGGCGAGATTGCCGGCGACATGGGCGTTGATGAGGGACTGTTTGTACGTGTTCTTGGCAATGGTGACAGATCCGACGTTGGTCTTCATGTACACATTGACCATGCTCAGCAAGGTGATTGTAATGAGCGTGGTACATGCGGCGGTGTTGACCGCGGTGTACTGGGGGTTGTCGTTCAGGCTGAGCGTCAGGGTGCAGGCGATGGAGAACAAGCCCGCCGTGACTCCGGCCGAGAACCAGTACTGGCGTGCGTTGGCGAAGGACGAGATGGTCAGCCCGCGTTCTTCGAGCGCAGGGTCCACCAGGGCCAGTTCGAGCTTGCGGCGGTTCGCTGCGCAGGCTTGGCTCTTTGCAGTGAAGTTCCCGAGCACGGGGCCATATGTCGCCTGGGCGAACGTGTAGTTTGCTTGGAGCGTTCGGCCGTGAGAGAGAAGTTGGTAGGGTACCATCGGGCAATCCAGATCGTCTGTTTGGTTGCGCAGCCGATAATATACCTCGACGTGCGAGGGGGTTGCGTTGCCCTTCAGGCAGGCCTCTTCAGCAAACTCTTCGTAGGAGATGTTATACTTGGTGAGGATCTCCGGGACGGTAGAGGTGTGGTTGAACACAACATTGCTAGCCTTTTGGAACGCAGGGCCGTCGAGGATTCTCTTCCAGGCGTCGTACTCTTGGGTGGAGCGAGCTGTTATGGTGACGTTGGCGAACAAGGAAGGTTGCCGGTGGCCGAGCAGAGGCTGGCACTCAGGGTGACAGCGAGAGAGACGAGGTTGGCAGAGAAGAACATGATAACGTTGTTACTGGGAAGGTATCTGAGCGGCAGGGGAGGAGCGGGGCTGGTCACTTCTTTATAGGACTCTCTATCTGATACACAAGAGCCGACTTGAAGCTTAGCATGTGCTTAGCCCGTCTAGCGGTGCCCTAATTGCGAGTCGCTTCTTCTTGCCCCTTGTCCCTTGTCCCAACGAAGAACTGTTCGAATTATCCTGCTGCCTAGTCTGGCTTTGACTGATTGGTTTGATACAGGCCTGTGTCGCACATGTTCGGGTGGTGCACACCACAGTCAACTGTCTAAGCATCTACGAGTGGGAAAGAGCCAGTCATCAAAAAGGCAGAGCACACATATAGACATATGCCGCGCGTATAAGCCATCCTGATTGCCCGCCCAAGAGGCTAACAGGCTGGACTGTCAGAGGGCGACATCAAGTGGCGTCTACTAACGGTTGACAAACAAGGATAGACTGTACCTATATTGGTGCATCTACACTTCCATGGTGGTCTGAAATCATTGCGACAAGTGTCAATGCCACCTCACTTCCAGAAAATCCTGCCCTCAAACAACCTCCTCGCCGTCCGAAACACCGTCGCAAACTCCAACCGCCCATCGTCCCCAAACGTCGCCCCAACAAGAATACTCCCACTCGCATGCCCGATCGTGATCCCCGATGAATCAACCGGCTCCGCACTCGTCACTTCGGCAACCGTACTCCCCTCCAACCGTGCCGCCGTCGCCAGCGCAAGGGCGACCGTAATCGGGACAGCCTTGTGTGGCTGCCCAACAGACAGCGCGCGAACAACAAGATCAACACCGGACCCTCTTTCCGGCGTCGATACAATCCCAATCTTCGGCACACTCCCTGGAACACTCTCCGGCCCATCCGCAAGCCCCATCTTCGCACCAGCCTGCCGACGTATACTGTCCAGCCGATCCAGAAGACCAGGCGTGCCCGTGATTTCGTCGGGCGTCAGGGTGCCACTCACTCCAAGATCCTGGGCCTTGACAAAGACACACGGATTCGCAACATCGACGCAGGTTGCTTCAACCCCGTCGAAAACGTCCTTGACCCCGTTTGTTGGGAGCAACTTCCCCGTCCGCGAGCCCGCCGGTTCCACGAAATCCAGCTTTATAGCCGCGGCTGTCCCAGACACCCCATCAATCGCTAGATCCCCCGACGCAGCAGCCTCGCCATTAACAACGGGGAACGTCGCATGGACAATCTTCCCGGTATTCGTATTATGGATCCGCACGACCGCCGAGTTTGACTCCGCGTCCGCATCTTGCGCAGTGAACAGCCCACTATCAAGTGCAAACGGCCCAACCGCACTCACCATATTCCCGCAGTTGCTGGAGTAGTCGACATCGGTATTCTTGATGCCCAGGGCTGCAAACGTATAGTCGACGTCTGCGGCTGGATGCGTTGATTTCCCAACGACGCAGACCTTCGACAGGCTTGAGATGCCGCCGCCGAGGCCGTCGAGTTGGCGTCCGTAGGGATCTGGGCTGCCGATCACGCCGCGGAAGATGGGGGCCCAGTCTGTGCGCTTGGTTGGGAGGTCGGACTGGTTGAAGAAGACGGCGCGCGAGGTCCCGCCGCGGTAGTAGGATGCTGGGAGGGAGGATTGGGGGCGGGGGGTGCTCGATGATGAGCGGGTGAGTTGGGATGGGGTTTTTGGTAGTCGGTGGAAGGCCCGGGAAAGCATTGTAAGATACGGGAAGGATGTTGAGGGTTGAGTGATGGAAGATGGAGAAGATGGAGAGGAAATGCCGATGATCGGACGTTGTTGGCTTCGGATGGCCCGAGAGCACGTGACGTGGCATCGGATCGTTCCGATGGCTGGCATGCTCTTAGGGCTACGATACAATCAAGACGCCTGGAGATTTTAGCTGTCTTGAGACGCTGGTTCTTGTGGCATGGAATCGACAATGACATGATATCCATAAGTCTAAGTATGTTAGTATTTTACTGTTGACCGCTCAGCCACACGGTCCTCTATATCTTCCAGTCGTAAGCAAGACCCCATCATCCTACATACTACCTACGTTCTGAACATGCAATCCCCGTGTTAGGGTTCTTACATATACCCGGTATCCATCTATCTTGATCGACCAGGGTAGCGCCCAGGTGCTAGGTCTACTGAAACATCCTACGGCTATCTATCTTCCTAATATACGTGCTAAATCTGTAACTTCTTATCTGTATCAACCGTAGTGTCTTTGAATATGGAATTAAACATGTACCTAGGTTAAATATCCGGTTATTCATAATAGTAGTGTATTCTTAACAACAACGAGTACAATATGATTATGGAAAAGAGAACACGATCAAAGCCGCCCACAGGACCACGAGAGGCCCAACCAACATGCGAACTAATCCCTAGACATCTTCCGAATCGACCACTTGAGAATGCCCAGTGCGATCCAGCTCCGGGCCTGCCTAGCCACCTCCTTCAGATCCATCAATTGCTGCTTAACATAGTCGACATCTCTTAAACCTCTGAGTTCCGCCACACCAACCCAGCTTTTGATCATGAGACGCAGCATCAAGTTACCGTCAAAGCATTTCTCCCGGATAGCTGCTTCCATGGCCTGGCGGTATGAAGCATTACTCAGTCGCCCAGTCTCCATCAAGGCCCTGGCAAGCGGCATCCGGCGACCCCACACAACCGCAGAGACGAGGGGGAAGCCCTTGTTCACATCGAGGTCAGGCCGGCGTTGGACCAGCCTCACCGCTATAGAGTATTCCGCACTCTCAATGGCGTCGGTGAGGGCCGTAGCGGAACGATCTTCCTCTCGTGCGTTCGGGAGCGCAGCCATGGCTGTGTAATTGACGTCGAGCGCGGGGTACGTCAGCAGGAGGTCAACGAGGACACAGGTTGGAGAAGCGTGCTTGATGGCCACGCGGATGGGCGGGTTGGGGACAGGGAAATTGATCTCGGCGCCATGGCGCAGGAGGAGTGCGAGCATGGTGGCGCGGTCCTTGTCCCTAAAGTCGCGCGGGGCGTGTTTTTGGTAATCAGTGATCATGTACAAGAGGGGCGTGAAAAACGGATCGGCGGGGGGAAGCATGTTTACGTCGGCGCCGCCTTTGATAAGGTGCTCGACGATTGCTGTCGCTTCGTGGCCCTGCATGATATCGGTTAGGGCATCAATGAGAAGTGGCCAGCCGTTAGGCGACAATTCCTTTACGTCCACGCGGCCGCTTGCAATGAGGTGTTGGACTGCGGCTGCGGACCCATACTTGACGGCGTATCTGAGAAGGGAGCCGTCGTAGTCACAGTCAGCTGTGTTTCCTCTCTCGCGGGGCTGCGTGTTGGCACCGGCGTCCAGGAGGAGCTTGATGATGGTAGGGGGAATCGACGCCGGCATGTGTCCATGGATGTGCACTGCCGCTTCGAGTGGAGTGAAGCCTTGGTGGTTTCGAGCTTCGATGTCAAGATTTGCGCCTTCTCCTCGTGCATGAAGTAACATCTTCACGAACTGTGGTCTATGGTACTGGATTGCTTCGAATAGGGGCTGGCTGTTGCCTGGGATGGCTGCAGAGTAGCTCAGGGCCCGGCGAAGCGTCGCTTCGTTGTATTTTTTAGCCGCCCAGGAGTAGGCTTCTTCGGCATATTTTCGATAGAGAGTTGGGTTGGCAAGGTTGTGGAGATCGCGACACGTCAGGGCTAGGTTGTTGAGTGAAGGACGGTCATCCTTGAGGTTGTCGAGGATGCAAAGAAACACGTCGACTGGGAGGTCACCGAGGCCAGGCATCTTGGAAGGCGCGATCAGGTGCAATAGACAGGAATACGAACGAGGGAAGAATGGTGAGTTGACAATTACGACCGAACAATGAGCAAGGGAGATGAATATATATGATGTCGACAGGAGACCGGGAGCAGGACAAGGGCAGCCACCAACCGGTGAATGTTTTGCAGTGAATGTACAGCATACCTTGCTTGTAAAGCCTAGCATCTTTTCCTTGAGTTACTAGATACAATTTGTCCGAATGGAAGGACACCTCCACTCCCCTAACGGGCCAAGTATATACAATAAAAAAACCAGCATCAACAACAGAAATCTAAAAAGAACCACTCCACAGCTTATTCCCCCCAGACTCATCCAAACCACTGCCCGTCTCACTCTTCTCAATCCAATCCTGCACATATCCCCTAGCCACCTTATTCCCAACCTTCTCCGCCAGCTCCAGCAGCGCCCCAAGCTCCCTCTTCACCTCCCCACCCCCAAGCAAGCCCGAGCAAACCAGCGCCCGCAACAAGTAGTTCACCATCAGATTCCCCGAAACCCCCCGCTGGCTAATCGCCTGCTCCAACGCAGCACGGTACGCAAGCGCATTCAAGCGGCCCGTGGCAATGATCTCCCTCGCCAGCGGGACACGCCCCTTCCTAATGGCCTCCACCATCGGATTCCCCTTGTTCACGTCGAGATCTGCCCTCTTCTCCAGCAAGACCCGCGCCATCATCCACTTGTTATACCGAATTGCGTCCGTCAGCCCCGTATCATCTTCAATCCCAGCGTAGTTCACATTCAAATTTGCCTGGTCAAGAAGAGTCTGGAACGGACTGAGATAACCTATAGGATGCCTTGACTGAATCGCGTCTCGGAGCGGGGGGTTTGACGCCGGGCGATTGATGTCCGCGCCGTGGGAAAGAAGCATCTTGACGAGGGCGACGCGCTGATCTTCGTTTACCTGGGCGTCCGTATCAGATATCACGAAGCCCAGCGCGGACTGCTGGAACTGGAAAAGTGTGTTTGGGTCTGCGCCGGCGCGGAGCAGCATCTCGGCCATGGGCGCGTTGACGTTGTGCGAGAGGGCCTCGTTCAGCGCTGTGCTGTCGAGGATCGTGTCTGCCTCGTTGACGTTGACGCGGCCGGATTCGAGGAGGGCGGCTACGACGTCTATGTTGTTCTCGCGAGCGGCGTAGGGGAGCAGTGTGCCGTCGTAGTTCTGGACGGTTGTGTATTCCTTTCTCCGTGGGCTCGTGTTTGCGCCGGCGTTCAGCAGGACTCGGGCCACTGCGGCGTGCCCGCCTACTACGGCGAGCTCGAGGGGCGTGAATGTGTTTGCGTTGCGGGATTCGATGTCCGTGTTTATGGCTAGCAGGGCTGATACGATGTTTGCGTGTCCGGATTCAGCCGCTATGCAGAGGATTCTGCCCCCGTCCAGCGGGGCGTTGTAGCTTAGGGCTCGGTGGAGGGTGAGGTCGTTGCCGGCTCGGGCGGCGCGCGTGTAGGCATTATCGGCGAAGCGGTGGTAGAGCAGGGGGTTGACGAAGTTGTAGATCCCGCGGCTTGTGCGGGCGAGACGGCTCCATTGGCGGGTGTGCTCGAGGTCTTCGAGGATCTTGACGAAGAGTTCGACGGGGAGGTCGTTCCAGCCGGCCATGGTGAATTCGGTGTAGGTTGATCTGGATACAACAATTTACTGGATATAACAATTGAACACGAGACTACTGGATTACTTTTGGTCATTGGATGCAGACTATGTATTAATGTTAACTTCACCATGTTAACTGCACAAAGACAGTCCGAAACTTGCATCGCATTGTCCGGCCCAGCCCTAACAAGCAGGCCTTTGAACCCCTTGTGCTATTTGGGGCCAAACCACAACAAAGCTCAGTAAAACCCAGAGCGTTACAAGTGAAAGAGCCCAAACTTCCAGGCGCTTTATGGGGTGTGTAAGTTTAGCACTGATCTATCAGCCTCCTCTCATGATGTGAGGATCAGGATATCTCAGGCGTTCCATGAAACTCCAGCCAAAGATGCAACTGAGCAGCCTTTGCCGGCAGGTATCAGATATTGTAGGAGTTCATTTATCATGGATCCGTTAACTGGTTTCCAATTGCGACTGATTAAACTTAGAACAACTGCAGTGTTCCATAGCCGGCATATAGGGCTCTTCTGCTGCCAGCCTGGAGAGCAGTACACTCGATTGATATGATCACTTCCCACCATCTCTCTTGTCAAATCATCCCCTTTATCCTTCACAATGCGTGAACTCGAACTCCTCACCCCAGAGCTGTTCCTGGACATAACAGACCACCTCTCCTCTTCAGACCTCAACAACCTCGCCCGAACATGCCGCCTCGCCTACAACAAAGTCGACTGCTGGCTGTACTTCCGCTTCGCTAAGGAAATGTACACATGGGTCGCAAACACCGGCAACGAAGCCACTTTGCACAAAGCCCTCAGCCACAACGCCCCCTTCACCGACGACCAGCTGCTCTTCGGCATGCTCAGCAAAGTCAACGAGCGCCACCGCCCGCACGGCATCCGCATCGCGACCCTCCTGATCTCCGCACAGACTAGCGGCACCAACATCGGCATCGACATCGAGTGGACGAGCTGGTACGGCCACACTCTGCTCCAGAACGCCGTGCACGAGAATATCCCCTCCCTCGTGAAGATGCTGCTTGATGCCGGCGCCAACACGGGCCCCTTCACGCCGAGCCTGGAGGACATCCAGCCGTTCGGGTACGATGACTCGTTGCTCAGATACGCCGCGTCCAAGGGGTCCGCCGAGGTCCTGCAGCTCCTGCTTGACAGCAAGCGCGCAGGGAACATCGACCAGGGCGCCCTGACGGCGCACCTCACCCCTCTAGCAAAGGCAATCGAGAGCGGATCCGTAGACTGCGCAGAGCGCCTCCTCAACGCCGGCGCAGACCCCAACATCCTCCTCTTCAACAACGAGAGCCCGCTGTGTCTCGCAGCACGCACGCCCAGTCTGCTCGGGCGGCCCCAGATCCGCAGCACAATGATCAACCTCCTCCTGCACCGCAACGCCAGCGCCACAAACCCAGCATCCAACCCTCCTCTCCGGTGCGCAGTCCTAGCAGGCCACACCGAAGCCGTGACAACCCTCCTCTCCGCCCCGCAAACGGACGTGAACTACACCACCATGCCCGAAACCTCAACCGCCCTAACAGACGCGATCAAGGCAAACCAAACACCCATCGCCCTCCTCCTGCTCGAGAAATGCCCCGCCCTAAACGTCAACAAAGGGCAGCCCCTCGCCCTCGCAATCCGCCGCCTCCAAGTCCCTGTCGCGCGCGCAATCCGTCGCACGCGCCGTCTATCTCATGCGTCATACATGCGCGGTCTAGCGCAGGCGATTGCGCTGCGGAAGCTCGCGACGAATTCGATGATCTGGACCATGACGTGTGAGATGGTTTCGCGGCGCGGGAGCTGGATGGAGGCCAAGGCGGAGCTGGAGACTTTGTATCGGCTTGCGACGGCGGCGAGAAATCCGTCCGCGCTGGTGTATTTGGGGAAGTGGGTGGGGAATCGGCGGATGTGTTTGTATATGCAGGGGGCTTTTCAGAGGGGGGATTATCCGAGGGATTAGATATTGGGGGGGTTTGGGTGGAGGGATTCTTGTAGGGATATTGTTGGGTAGGGACCCTTTGTATTGTATGGTATTGAACAATTGATAGGTTGATATCATGGAGATCATTACTAACCGCAGGGTTAGTCTAGTGGGTAGGTGTTCCCTCCAGGTACTGCTTGATAACTACTTAGAATAACTCGGTCTAGGTACAGAGTTATAAATGATGATTTATTTGTAGTTGAGAGTAGATTGAACATGTGTCTGATCGTTCTCCATCTCCATCAATAGTAGATTGCATCATGACTTCGAAAGAACCCAATCCAACCCAGGTATCGCGCCCAGTGAAACAGCCGGCGTAGGAAATGCCAGGCAAGAATAACCCAAAAAGCGTGAATCTCAAATCATCCCTGAGGGCTAGATAGACAAGCTCGGTACTCAGAGAAGGGAAGTCTGTCGAGGGCTCGCTCTCTTGACTTCTCATCCAACCGCCCACTCGCCACGAAGGCCCGAATGGCGGCGTATGGATCCCCGCCGTCGTGTCTCCAACTCATCGCCTGGTCAATGGCGCAGTCAAGGGCGGGATTCGAGGCTGGCAACATCGGATCGGCCCCCTACCGCAGTAGGAGGTTTGTGAGGCGGATGGGGACTTCTGCTCTGGTATCTGAATGGTACCTGTCAACGGCCACATGTAGGGCTGTCTCGTTGCTGCTGAGAATAGTGTTGGGATCTACTCCGGCTCTGACGAGATGCTCAGCATCCCCCTCAGACTCTGTGTCAACCGCGGAAGTGAGAGCTGTCGACCAGAAACTCGGGGCTGAGGTTTGAGGTCCACGCGGCCGCTGTCAATCAGGTGTTTCAGGACATCGGAGAAGCGTTCTCGGGCAGCTATGCGCGCTAGGTAGCCTTCATAGCGAGCAAACATCGTATTAGGCTCAGTGTTAGCGCCTGCATCAAGGAGCAACTTCACAATGGAGCCGCGGCCACTGCGAACTGCGACTTCCAGAGCTGTAAATCCCTGGTGGTTCCTTGCTTCTATGTTGACGCCAGGCGTTGCTAGAAGAATTTGGACGATGGGATATTGGGCGTGCTCGATGGCCGTGAACATGGGTTTGGTCTTGCGGAACGGGGTGTGGTAGCTAAGGGCACGATGGAGGGCAGGCTCGTCGCCTTTTCCGGCTGCCCAGTCAAACACTTTGTTGCTGCGTGGCGGTAGAGTTCGGGATTCACAAGGTTGTAGAGGACACGACAGGTCCGGCCCAGCCTGCTTCTTGTGCGGTCGGAGCAGCTCAGTTTCGAGATGAGGAGGATAAGCTCTGGCGGCAAGTCGCCGAGGCTGGTCGATTGTCTTCGCATGTCCATGTTGACGCTCATCTTCCTCAAACGTCGTGGATGTCTGAAGGAGTGTCTCTAGAGTTGCCATTTTATATTTCCTCGCAGAGCAGATTTCAATGAACGTCCCATTGTTCGTTTGTAGGTGTAGACACCGACACGAGGGAAGTAAATCAAGCTTCAAAACAGAGTGGACGAACCACGCCATCTTTAGGAATAGCAAACCTGGAATGAAAGACACCAGAGTCTGACCTCCTGGTGTGTGGATTGTCGCTGATGCAACCTTCTATAGGTTCCGATTGATACATGACTGGAGGGTGGTCAGATCCATTGTCGCAGTGACAGATCGCAGTCGTGGCCCTTGTCAATTGTGCGGCAGATAGCTTTCAGCCCTTTGACAGATACTGTTCAAGAGACCGATCACCAGACTGCGGCACGCGATGGTTGCGAAGAGGGTCCTCAACAAATCCTTCTTTGCTAATCAGTAAAGGTCCCTATATAGCATCAGATCTGCTCTTGTTAGCCAAACGACCAGTAGCAGAAAGCCAAAAAGCAGCCATACTCAAGTGTCCGGACGATCAGCAAAGGGAACACAGCGTACAGAAAACTACAGCACAACCAAGCTACATCAGCAGGGCAAAGAAAATGAAGTAACACCAGGCATGGGTATTCTACTAGAAAACCGCCAAATCTAAACATAGTCTTGCAAGTTACAAACATGCTGAAAGACGACTCGCTCTAAGGAACCAAAGACGGAAGGGAAACGCCACAAAGATGGGAAATATATCGTGACACTCTCCAGGTTGTTCAAAATGTCAGCTCTAAATGTAGTCGCAATGCGCTTAGTCGAACATCTTATTCATGAACTGATGCGCCAACTCGACACCCGCGAATGTAGCAGCGTTCGCGGGAACAGCACGCGCGAGGGCCGGGCCAAATCCAGGGAAGAACGCCTTCAAGCCGCCAGCGGCGTAGACGGTGCGGATGGTGCCGCCAATCGTGGGCTTCCCGGGAGCACTCTGCAGACGGGACTTGATTGTGTCGACGGGGAAGACGGGAGTCCACATGGCGATACCGGCGGCACCTCCGGCAGCCAGAACAGCGGGTAAGGAGAGATCACCAGTCACGTTGCCGTTCGCGTCCTTGGGCGTCAGCGAGCGCTTGATGTACTCGTACGCGGCGAAGTAGGCGGCGGAACCGGGGCCATCACGAGCCAGCGTCATAGCGCTTCCGCGGAACACACTCCGGATTCCACCCTCCTTGTACAGTTGTCGGACGACGTCGACACCGCCGGAGTACTTGGGCTTCTGGCCGGGAGGGGGTGGGTTCTGGCCCTGGATCTGGAGGAGGACTTTTACGCGCTCGAAGGGTGCGGTGATGAGGGTCATGGGGATGGCGGAGAAGAAGCCGGCGGCGGAGATCTGGCCGATTGTGTATTGGGGAGTGTTGTTCTTGACCTCGACTTCGGATAGGCTGCTGACGAGAGTCTTTCCGAGATCGTAACCCCAGAAGCTGACGGCGACTAGATTCAGGAATATTAGCTTCGTCTAGAAAGTGTAGGAAAAGCTACTTACACATTGGCGTGACGCCGACCAGCGGAGCAGAAACACCAGCATAGAGACCCTGCAACTGTCAATTCCTGTGCATCAACCACTGACGATGTAACTCACCCTTACGAGACCCTCGCGGGCAACGGTCTTCTTGACGACGTCGATCGCACCGGAGTAGACTCCCTGGGCGGCAGTCTGCATCCGCACCTTCACCAAGTCGAATGGATGGCCGACCACAACCGCGCACACACCTCCAACGCCGCCAGCAGCGAAGGAGCGAAGTTGAGCAGCGGTCTGGTTGACGGTCTTGGCCTCGACAGCCTTGACGGTCTCCTGGACGGTGTCGGAGGCGGGAGATTCAGCGGCGGACATGATGGCGGGGATGCGGAGGTGGCTGGGGCGGGGAGAGAGTCGAGAGGCCGGTGAGAAGAGGAGAGAGGAGAGGGTTGATGAGAGGTAGGAAGAGAGGAAGCAGAGGTGTTAAGTAGAATCTGAGAAAGTGTCCGAGGCGAAGAAGAGGGCGAAGAAGAGAGAGTTGAAGGAAAAAGACCCCAGGCGTGCCAGAGTTGGTCGGCAGCCGGATCTGGGATCAGAGATGCCTCGGCTCATGCGGAGAAATGGATCTTCCGCCTCCGCTGCTGCCAGAACGATCCGCGGAGACTGTGGAGGGCGTCATCGACCATATTAGCCGGCATGACCAGGCTGCCATCAAACTCTACGCTGCAATCGTTTTTTTCTCGCCATTTGTTGTTTCTTGTTACTGCCTCAAAGCTCATTCGCATCCACCAGCAGCGTCTATACTTCCTCTGGCACGCCAGCACCATGGATCAGATCTCGGATGAACGGAGGCCACTGACATGGACCTGACGCCTCCACGTTTGTGCCACTGTGCCTTTCATCCGTCTCGAGCAACCCAAAGGTTCACGCCCCGGACGACGGGAATCTAATCCACCCCAGACTTTCCGCTCGCCCCATTCTACGCCGTGGCGGTCGCGCTGTCGCCGTTCGTCTCTTTCGTCGTCGCACAATGCCAAGACAATCACATGCAGAGAACAGGTCAATTCATTTACTGTGGGATCGAAGCTCCTGGCTATCCGATCGATTATATACAGAATGAGAACAGTTTATACCAATCTACCAATCAATCGCTCGGTTCCTTGTCCGGTCTTGAGGTTGATTGGATACAGCTGCCCGGCTACAACTCACGCGTCATCTATTTGCAGGTACCCTGGCTGGCGTGGACATCTTGCTAGAGGAGGGTCAGTCATCGGAGCTTGAAAGGGTATCGGAGGACATACAATGCAGAGGCCGGACTGGCAGGTGCCCATCTTGCCGTCCTTGGTGCAAGGAGCACCGGCGGGAAGCTGAGAGAGCGTTAGTTACCGAGCTGCGTCCGCCGGGACCGAACATATCTCGGCCCGGTTCGGTCAACTCACATTGTTTCCAGCTGCCATGGCCGTGCCAATGAGAGCGAGGGTGGCGATCCAAGAGAAGTTCATTTTGCTGTGGAAGTGGGTTGGTAGGTAGGCTTGGTAAAGGGCGTTGGTGAGCGAGGAGACAAGCAGACGATGTTGAGTCGGAGGCACCATCGAGACTGCGCGAAACTCCTCGTCTTTATACCTTCGCTGGCACCGTGATACGCAAGATCAGCATCCCCTTCTCCATCCACGGTTCCAGCATGTGGCACCCAACTTACGCAAGTCTCCAATAGTCCTGCCGACCGCGGCGATGATCCCGCCTCATTACCCGGTTCCTGCCCTCAATGACCGGTTCATCGAGACAATCAGTGATTCAGTGTAGGCAGCTCAAATACACCCAATCAGCTGAGCCTTAGATCTGGGGCTACAATTCTAAACCGAAGGTCATGACGAGAGCAAATCTGCCAAAGGTATCAGGTACCAAGTCTCCACCCTATCCAAACATCGACCGTAAGAACCAACGGCGAACATTTAAGCCCAGTCTCAGCCTCAGGGGCCGGATGCAGCATCTCCATCCTAATGTTTGCTGCGGCTGCCGTTAGACCCCAACCTGCAGGGCAGCCCCTCCTCGGCACGCCCGGATGCCCACCAGCGTAAATAGTAAGGATCCAGGCACGCGGGCGCCGGCTCCATAGTCCCCATGATGATCGCCCTTGGCAGCTACCCCTGGCCCCGAGAAGCGAGAACTGGAGGACAGCGCCTGTCCGCGGTGCCGGTACCTAATAAAGTGATAATCATCACCGCTATAAACTAGCATACAGATCCAGTAAGCAAAAACCAGTAAACTAGGTCGGATACGAGAGTTCAAAATCTAAACCCCCAGCTACCTACTTTAGAGCGAGCCATGTTCCCGATATCCACGCCAGCAGCAATCCACCGACAATTAATCGCAGTGGTGAGCAAGGCTAGTTATGTACTCCGTTCCTACTCTGTAAGCTTAGCCTCGTCACCTGTGTGACGGATTCCCGACAAACTATTCAGGCCTCTTGTTGTGGGTGGTGGGGAACGAAGAACGGAAACTGTCTAAGGCTCTGTGGTGACAACATGCAGCAATGGCGCGTCGCAGCATCCAGCTCAGCGCTACTTCGTATATAACATTGGTCTTTAGGTTGTCAGTAGCCACTTCGCCTATGGATTTATGCCATCTTGAGCAGAATGGTTCATTATTATCATCGATTCGATGGGGCTGATCCACATGCGACAATATATATCTTGGACGCCGCTGAACAACACTCCAGAAATAGCCTTCTACTCGAACTTTGCACTACGATCGATGTCTTAAGGAGATTTGGGAGATACTGACAACTTAAAGAAGCAAGGATTGTATAAGGCATTTGCATATCGTATCGCTCCAAACCGTTCGCTCGCCCTGTCGAGGCCTGCACGGGGAGATGCGTCCCTTGTCAGCTTCAAGAGTCCAAACAAGTACCCGAGATACGAATCTATGACGCAAGTCTACACACGGAACAAAGTAAAGATCGTATGAGTTAATTATTATCGACAGTAAGAGTATTTACCAATGGCCATTAGTACAACATAACCCGTCATAACCTATACATTAGGGCCCAGTAGTCATCACCACCATACATCATTAACGTAAGAGGCATCTAGCCAGCATGAAAGCAATGGCATGTCGTCATTATCCATCATTTACAGAACAAGGAAAGCCGCAAGACCCAGAGCACCGGCAGCGCCGGTCGGGAATGCGATGCGGGGAGCAGCACCGGTGGGAGCGTCCGTAGCGTCGGACCCGTCACTTGCGGTGGAAGTCTCGCTGTTGCCACCGTCCGACGAGGTGGAGGAAGCAATGTTGCCGTCACTGTCGGTCGAAGTGCTCGTCGAAGTCACCATCGTAGTGCTGGTGGGAGAAGGAGAGCTGCTGGGAGACTAGACGTTGTTAGCGTAGGACTGACATGAAGTGAAAGGTTGGCTTACCTCAGTAGGAGAGGGAGACCCGGTGCTAGCGGGACCAGTGGTGCTGTCGCTGCTAGTGGGCTCACTGGTGGATGTGGTCTCGGTGGTGGTCGTCTCACCGTTGGCGCCAGTGGTAGTGGCGGTGCCAATGACAGTTGTAGTGCCGTCGTCAACAACGGTGGTGGTGTCATCGCCAATAACAGTCGAGGCAGTCGTGCCATCGTCCTCTCCGATGATAGTCGAGGCGCCGCCGGCAAGAATGGTCGAGGCACCATCACTAACAATAGTTGATGTGCTGCCATCACCAATGACGGTCGAGGAACCGTTGTCGCCAGTTACGACAGAGGAGGTAGCGGACGCAGTGCCGGTGTCGGTGCCTGAGCCGGTGCCTGTGCTAGCCCCAGGAATGATCGCGGTGGAGGAAGGGCCAACAGTGACGGTAAGTTCACCGCCGGACGAGCCTAAGTCCTATCAGCGCAAGCTCAGACGGAACAATCGGGAGAGACGAACCTGGACACTCATCCAGAGCAGCCTGAAGAACCTGGATGGCGTCATCATCGGGGCAGGCCTCCGCTGTGCAGTCGCGGATGCCGTATCGGTAGTTGGGAGTTCCGCAGAGACACTCGGTGTCGCCTTCCTCGCAACCAAGGTCACCAGCCTGAGCGAGCATATTGCTAAGACACATGGACTGGACGAGTTAGCAGGTATCAAGGGGTGGATTGGAGCTGAAACGTACGGCACATTCGCTGACGGACATCTGAGCGCAGGCGCCGCCGAGCGAGGCGAGAACGGCCATTTGGAGTGTAACGGACTTCATTGCGCGAAATGTGAGATGCGTAAGGTATGTGGAGGTAAGAGTAGCAGGATAACACGATTCGATGCCAAAACGCGAGCCAGCGATGGTGGAGAGTGGACTTGAGGGTGAAGCGAGAATGATGGAGAGAGGAGAAAGGGACGAGGTTGGGAGCAAGGGAAGAGCTGCCTTTAAGATCGGCAGCAGCAACAGCAGAGCTTGATCGTGCCTGCCACCCGTACCACGTCAAGCCAGACCCTCATCTTTCTTTCCCTTTCCTCTTTCCCTTTCCTGCCGTACCGTGGACGGTGATTGGTAGCGTGGGAATAGCTTCGGCGTGCTGTTCAACGTGGCGGGGATCCACGGTCCTGAGGTCATAGTAGAAGAAAAACAAAGCTCCAGTGCCGTTGCAGCAGATCCTATAGGGCGGCGAAAGGATCAGAGATCCAAAATCAAGCTACCTCTGCGCAGGCTAGCTGCAGCGATAATCCTGGTGAGTGAGCGGGCCACTAACGAGCGACTACTACGTCACTCCTCCTTGCCCGTCCTTGCGATGTCATCGTCTCTGCCCAATGTCATGACGCTGCTGATTCTGCCCTTCGCAGCAGTTTCCATCGCTGCTTCATGTCAAATGACTGGCCTTCTGCAAGTCAGCAAGCCGCATACACTGTGTGCCAATGACCGCGGACGAGAGCGGTGCTGCCCATGGGTGAGCGACTCTGACCGCCGATCGGGCGATCGCGCCCAGCCACAGTCCGTCTTTGGCGGTGGCTGGATCGTCCCCGCTATCCCGCACTATTGCCTGGCAACCAAGGTTGTTTTCACCCAAATTCTCGAACCTCATCATCGACTGATTCAGTCGGGACTGCGAGTTTGCTAATTCTCCATTGGCTAGATCGAATGCGACCGACGCTGCTCGTTCGCGATCGCGGTGATCGCGGTGTCCTCCTCGCAGGATCGCTCCCAGTCTTCTCCAGCACACCGAGCCTTGTCTGCCGGCATCGCAGCAATCCCAGCCCCGATTTTACATTGATTGCAGGAAATATGGCACCGAACATACCCCATATCCTCTGAAAAATCCGCCGACGCGATCAGATTATCTATGGTCGCACAAGCTTCCGAGGAGTTCTACTCTGGCCCACCAACCCATCGCGATGCCGACCAACTTGGTCAATATATCCGGAATGGACCGCCTGCTGTCCCAACCTCGCTGGGCAAGTTAACGATTCGTTCCAACGCGCCGCTACTCTTCTTGAACAAGCAGAGGCCATTTGCCGTCCCTGCAGGATACTCCGGCTCCGGCTCTAGCGACGCAATAGACGGCAACCACGCAGTATGCGGCAGCTCAGCGTCGGGAAGAGCACGACTGCTTGGACCGTGTCCTGGATTCCCGATTCAGGCGTTTAACACAACGAGGGTATGACGAGCTGGGGTACGCACGGGTTGAAGTCCACCCAAGACAAGTGGCTGGATTAATCCGAACGCTGGCAATGGGCACTGCACATATTCCGGCAATTCCGGACGGCTTCATGTTGTGGCGAATCGAAGCCGGACAAACATTTGCCGCACCTTCAAGGCTTCTCCTCGAACGCGAAGCATGCCTGTAGTCGAACTGCTTGAGAGTATCCACCGGTACGCTGCCGACATTCTAGATGAGACTTGGTTGGTGATGCCACATCCGGTGGATGATATCTGGCTGAGAATTGATGGGTTGCGTCTTCTATGAACTTCACTCTCTGCGCTGACAAGTGCCTCCCTGCGTACTGACACTTACGCCCATACATCCCGGTTGACAGCTGAAATGCGGAGTAGATCGACGTGACTCGGAACTTAATTCTTTCTGGGGAAGGGTTCTAGACCTGTGTACCTTGAATGCCGACCACGTTCCAATCACGAGAATGACTATAGAAGAGCCCCGGGCGAAACTCAATCTCGCCATTCTCTCAGCCTTGACGCATCTCATCAGAGAGCCCTGATAACGTTCAAAGTTCGAACCTTTCTCCCACCACATGCGGTGTCAAGGAGTGAAGCTACGGACCTCTCCCAAGCGGACGGTTGCCAGGCTTGAAATTCGATAGTCTGTGCAACCAACGAACAAGGATACACTCGCATCGCAATTTCGCAAACCGTTCAGGCCCAACTCGTTCAGGCCCAACTCCGTTCCGCGAAGCAGATGTCCGATACAGTAGTACAACATTATTCGACCGGACCGGACTCGAACACAGAATGAAGACTACCAGTCTACCAGCGACATTATTTAGACTCAGTGCCATCGAGAATCCAGCCTAGCATTCGATCTCATCGTCTAGTCGTAGAGAATTGGAGCTGTATTCGTCGTCGCGAAAATCACAATAAACCCTGCCTATGGGATAGATGGGCACAGCGGGACGTGATGTCGGCCTTCGTCGAAGTCTTATATCACAAGAACCAGAATATCGCCTACCGCTCGCCGAATTGTCCGGTTTGAAGCTCTCGGCGACAACCTGCCTCTGCAGCTCACCAATGTGCATTCCGAGCGGAGAGGTTCCCCTGGGAGGTACAGAGATATGATACTGAAACTGGAACGGCCCGTCGCAGATGACTTTGCGAGAAATTTGCTGCAAAGACCCCTATATCTGCCGCCAAAGCCATACCTACAGTTCCGGGAAGCGCAAAAGAGACTCTCGCCTTGTTGGAAAGTTCGGATCTACGATCATGATCACTTCCATGATCCCCGTCGCCGGCTATAACTACCAGAAGGACAGTCGTGGCACACCAAGCAACTCTATCCCTAAGCGCCTGACCACAAACACATCGACGCCGACTGCGACAACAATAGATGGAAATATATCGAGTTTCTTCAGTACTTCACTATATCAACGATGGCCTGGAACCCAGCGCTTCATTCTCGGCCCTAACCAGTGACGTCATATTGTTTTGCTCATACGGCGAGAGGCTCGACTCACCTGCAGAGAACGGCGATTTATCAGGGACCCGTGCAATAGAATCACGGGGACAAAGAGCTTGCATTCGTCCAAGCGTCTATGCTTGTTCGCATTGGTAAATCGACATGGCTAGAAGAACAATAGCCGATGTTGCGAGAACGAAGTAATGAGTGGCTGACAACTCTGCAAGGGTGATAAGAAGTGCTGGATCGAGCAAAGAATGAGAGGTGATGCCTGGTGCAATTACTTACGCGAAAGCGCCAACTAGCGAGCGGAGTCTTCGGTTCCCAATGCTAAAGGCTTGGTCTTGCTGAATGGTGAAGCGAAGCTCATCGCGATTGCTTCGACACTGGCCGCTTTCCATGGTATTAAGGGTACGAAATTTTGGCCCCTCAACGGCAAGCCGGTCCATTTGACAAACCGTACGCCACTCGATATCCATCGGACAAGGCTGCTTTCTGATCTCTTTTTCAGCGAACGCCCTGGATAAGAACATAACCGCCTCACAACCCTGGAAACCTGAATTAGAACCATGGCGTCTGTACCCTGTCCTTGCTGATGGACTCAGTGCCTTTGCCAACTCAGTCCAACAGGTTGTCCTGATGGCGCATCTAGGCACCTATCGCTGCAGCCAAAACTCGCCGAAGTCTCCGACGCCAGTCTCAAGGTACTCACGCAGCCCTATATAGCCATCGCGGGTTCAAGCCAAGTACCGAAACATCGAACGCCACAATCACAACTGGCAGGATGAGTGACTTTACCGAAACTAATCGCAAACACTTCGAGTAAGTCTGTCCATTTCGGCTCGTCTGGTCCCTGCTAGAAAGAAACGAAGCTCACCATTCGCAGCAAAGTCGCCTCCAACCACCAAAACGACTTTGGCGAACTCATCGCCGCAATAATAACCGAGCTCCAATCTCGGCGCGAGTGGATCAGTCCGAAGCTTGCTGGCGAGCCGAAACATGAAGATGGTATCAAGGAAGCGGATGAGGTCCGTTTGCTGGATTACGCTTGCGGTTCTGGAACAGTCTCCAAGGTAGGTTACCATGCATCTACGCCAATGCCTCCGCAGTCTAGCTAAGAGCGGTCCACTGCACGAATACGAACTGATAGCGAGCTTGACCCCATACCTAGGCGCTAGCCCCATACACAACCCGCAGCATCGGCCTGGACCTCTCCGCAAATATGGTGAACGAATACAACAAGACCGCGAGGGAGATGGGATATGGCGCAGAGCGTATGCAAGCGCATCGCTGGGACCTGCTTTCAGACTCGACTGCCTCGAGCGCTCCCAGCGACTTTCTTGCCCAAGAATCATATGATATCGTCGCAACGGCTATGGCCCTGCACCACGTCGCTGACCCCGCGAAACTCCTTTCCCGTCTGTCGGAGCTGCTCAACCCAGGCGGCGTTTGCGTTGTGGTTGATATGGTTCCGGAATCCGAGTCGGCCTCTACCGGTGAAGTTGAGAACGTATTCGAAACTATAGAGACCCTTGACCCTTCGAAGCGTGGTGTTTTGGACACCATCGGCAAGCAGGGCTTTACCGAGGCTGAAATGAGGAGCATGTACGAGGGTGCCGGGATGTGGAGGAGGTTCGAGTATGTGGTTCTGCCGGAGAAATTGCGCTTTGCGCTTTTTGGACGGCGCTTTGCGTTTCCTGGTTTCGTTGCTCGTGGGGCGAAAGTGTAGTCATACACTAAAGTTGTGTCTTGGGACATGGAACGGCATGCATGATGCTGACGCCCAAGCTACAGGAGACATGGCGGGCGAACTTCGGACGCCAGTCTTCATGTCGGGTGAACGATAATGATAGGCCAGTCGGTATTTGATATGTCTTTTTCGAGAACGGCAGTTGGTCTTCAAGCCCTGTCATTGTTCCTCCACATTCCGGACATCCCTCAGGCGCCTCCCCGGATCCAACCCCGCGGGGAAGCACTATAGCCTCCTTGGCGAGGAGACCCTCATTCGACATTAGACTCAAATTAGCCTGATCTCAACTTGGTAGTACAGATATCGTCACCTGCCAAGTCTCTCAAAAGCCGTTGGAGAGATGACCATTTGCCGTGGAGACGCATATAAACCTCAAACTTGAAGATGGGTGGACGTCGGTACATTGGCGGTATCACTTTGAAGATATAGGCTCAGTCTGAACACGTCTTCAAGATGAGGAGTCCATCGCTACTATCCCTCCTTTCCTTGATCACCTCATCGCTCGCCAGCCCCTCATCCCCAGCTCCAAACCTGCACTCCCGCGATGCCACCACCAACCTCAACCTCTCCCTCCCTCAACACCCGCTCTCCATCAACCTAAAACCCCAGCAAACCTCAACCAGAGACCTCGTCTCGCTCGATGGCCTCTGGTCCTTCGCAATCGACAACACCACAAACAGCACCGCAACCCCCTGGACAAGCCCCCTCCCAAAAGGCCTCGAATGCCCCGTCCCGGCCTCCTACAACGACATCTTCATCGACCGCAACATCCACGACCACGTCGGCTGGGCGTACTACCAGCGCACCGTCGCAATTCCACGCGGGTGGTCGGGGCAGCGCTACTTCGTCCGCCTGGAGGCCGCAACACACCACGGCCGCGTCTATGTGAATGATGACCTTGTTGCCGAGCATGTGGGCGGATATACGCCTTTCGAGGCAGATGTTACGGACCGCGTCAATCCCGGCGAGAGCTTTCGTCTAACGATTGGCGTCAATAACGAGCTCACGCATGAGACTATACCCCCCGGGACTGTGGAGGTGTCCGAGTACACGGGGCGCAAGGTGCAGACTTACCTGCATGATTTCTATAACTATGCCGGACTGGCTAGGTCCGTTTGGTTGTATTCCGTGCCGGTCGAGCAATATATCGAGGACATCACCGTTGTCCCTGACGTCGATTGGGACGAAGATGCAGAAACGGGAATCGTGCACTACACTGTCGACACCTCCAACGGGACCGGGTCCATCGAGATCACCATCGCCGACGAAGAAGGCAACACCGTCACCACCGCATCCGGCGCAAACGGCACAATCACCATCCCCTCCGTGCACCTCTGGCAGCCAGGGTCCGCCTACCTCTACACCTTCACCGCACGCATCCTCTCCACATCCACCGACCCTCCGCGCGTGGTCGACACCTACACCCTCCCCCTCGGAATCCGGACCATCGCCATCAAAGACGCGCAGATCCTCCTCAACAACGCCCCCATCTACCTAACCGGCTTCGGCAAACACGAAGACAGCCCCATCCGCGGCAAAGGCCACGACACCGCGTACCTAGTCCACGACTTCGAGCTGCTGCACTGGATCGGCGCCAACTCCTTCCGCACATCCCACTACCCCTACGCGGAGGAGGTAATGGAGTACGCGGACCGCCACGGCATCCTAGTCATCGACGAGACCCCCGCCGTCGGATTGGCGTATAGTATCGGCGGCGGCGTGTCGAGTGCCGATAGTCCCTCGACATTCACGCCAGAGGGAATCAACAATAACACGCGCGCCGCGCACGCCCAGGCACTCCGGGAACTGGTGGCGCGCGATAAAAACCACCCGTCCGTGATCATGTGGAGCGTCGCCAACGAGCCGGCGAGCGATGAGGAGGGTGCAAGAGCGTACTTCGAGCCGCTGGCCACTCTTGCCAGGGAGCTCGACCCAGCAGGTCGACCCATAACGTTCGCGAACCTAGGCCAGGCAACATACGCCACAGATACAATCTCCGACCTGTTCGACGTGCTCTGTCTGAACCGTTATTTCGGGTGGTACAGTTTCACTGGCGATCTGGACTCCGCGGGTATCGCTCTCAAAGAGGAATTAACCGGATGGAGCGAGACGTACCCGGGCAAACCGATTATCATTAGCGAGTACGGGGCGGATACGCTGGCGGGGTTGCATTCCGTGATGGGATTGATTTGGAGCGAGGAGTTCCAGATTGAGTATCTGGATGTTTATCACGGGGTGTTTGATACTTTTGACAATGTGGTTGGCGAGCATGTGTGGAATTTTGCGGATTTCCAGACCAAGGAGGGGATCCAGCGCGTTGATGGGAATAAGAAGGGGGTTTTTACGAGGGAACGAAGGCCCAAGGGGGCGGCGTAT
Organism: Aspergillus mulundensis; assembly: GCF_003369625.1. Classification (NCBI taxonomy): domain Eukaryota; kingdom Fungi; phylum Ascomycota; class Eurotiomycetes; order Eurotiales; family Aspergillaceae; genus Aspergillus; species Aspergillus mulundensis. Next base: position 86,204 of record NW_020797900.1, on the reverse strand, counting down.
GCCCTGAAAAAGAGGTGGAGTGGGTTGAATAATACGGGGTTGGGGACTGAGTAGGGCTTTGGGCGCTGGATGGGATGTTGAGCTGGAGGGCACTTGGGAGAGAGTATATCCATGAAGAAGGTTGGTCCAAAGACGCAGAGTAAGCAATACATGTACCTAGGGGTATTTTGGACAGTCTCGCTATCCGAATGAGTATCCTTGGATCCATCAATCCTCTACCGGAAAAGGCCAGATGGCCCTCGCCTCCTCCTCGCTCACCCCCCTCTCCGCAACCTTCTCAGTATACAACCTCAGCAACTCTCTATTCTGCCTCATCTTCTCCTCAAAGTCCACCTGCGGCGCAATCCACCCCTCCGCATCCGTATCCAGACACTGCATGGCAAGCTGCTGCACTTCATTCCACTCCCGGTACTTCTCAAACTCCCGCTCATGGGACTCGATCTCCCCAGCCGTGAACGAATACGGACACTCCCCCTCGAAGCCCAATTCCGCCCAGCTCCGGGAAATCTCAATAAGACACTCTCGTAACGGGACGACCCCGACATCCGATACCTCACCGAGACGGATAAAGAGCTCTCGAAGCACACGCGGGACGTTCATTGCGTGGTATGCGGTTCTGTTCTCTAGGAACGTTGAGACTTCGTATGCCTTTGCCATCTTCGCTGCCATCCATTCCTGTTGAGCCGCGTGCTTTTCGTCGGCGGAGAACGAATCGAATTCGGCTGGGAGGGAAGGCTGAACGAAGCCCTTGGGGTACGGATAGTCTTGAGGAGGTTTCAAGAAGACAGGCCATTGTGCCTGAAGGAAGAACGGGAGAATCGATAGGGATTGAACATCTATTAAGGCCGTGATCTTGGACTTTTCCTCCGGGCCGATGAAGATGTTCCCCATGTGCAGGTCTGTGTGCCATAATGTCGGCTGGGAGTGTTTGGCTAGGATTGTGTTCGAGTCGAGCGTCTTCATCAGACTGATGGTGATTTCTAGGAGTCGGGCTCCCCCCTGTGACCCTGGTTGGTGAGATATTTCTTGCTCTACTGTAGTCTTAGTTGAAATCCGGGAGAGTTCTTGTTTCGCTAATGAGATACCGAGCTCGGATACTGTGTTCCCTAGGCCGATATTAGTTTTAATCGTGATGAAGAAAGAGCCGATGTCCTTACAAGGGCCCTGATCAATTGTGCTAGCCAGGGGGGAGTCCAGGTTGTGAAATGAGCGGTCCGGTGAAGGGCCGACACAGAGCTCGCTGCCATCAAGGTCTTGATGATTGAACCCTTTCGCATCTGACTGCAGGTACAGCCCGCCAAAGGCAGGAAAGGAGGTGGCGGAGAGCTGCGCTTCAAGCTTGGTCAAGCCTTTGATGAGCTCCAACTTGTCGTATTCGGTCATCTCGCGCCATTCCTCGAACAGCGGGACGCCTGGGGCTTTCTCCATAACGATATACTCGGCGCCAACGGGATTGGCTTCATCTGGTGACCATGAGAGTACCCGAGGAGCCGGAATTGTGGTGTGCCTCCGTACTGATGGAACATCAGTCACGAGAAGTCCACTGAATGGGATGGAATGCACGTACAGTACTCCAATGCGCCGACCTCAGCTGCTGTCGTGAGGAAGGCTGGTCCCGCGATGCGGCAGGGGATCTTCGCGATGAGTGCCTCTCCATCTTCTTTGGTCATGAGAAGCGCCTTGCTGAAGCCGCCTTCAAGCTTTTCTACAGTTTTGATCGGAGATCGGCCTCGACCCACCGCAGCGGCTACACCGCAGAGCGCGTCCACGTCGAACTTGCGGTAGCGGCGTTCATACTGATGCTGCTCGTCCGCGAGGAATCTTCCGTTGGTGTAAAGAAAGAGATCCTCGCGACTGATGGGTTTCCCTGAGCACGTTAGTGAAGCCTTGTGGAGGTATCGCCAGTCTCACCTCGGCAAAGGATCGATAAATGCGCGACGGATTGTTTTCGGTGGAGCTTCTTGAAGGTGCGCATCAATAGTCGCATGGTCACACGAGTCGGTAGCCCTTCCTTACTGATTTAGTCAGTCTTCATCACAAAGAGAGGCAAGACCCTCGGCCCTGGGATGGAGGGTAACGGGAGGTGGACGTGCCCGGAGTGGAAGGAGCGCGGAAGGGATCGTCGTTTCCGTCTCGGGCCGATGCCATCCCGGCGCTAAGTCGCCGGCGCGCTAGCCATAATAGGCTTGGCGGTCCTCATTTCCTCCAATCACAGCGACGCTAGTTTACAGTGGAGCTGGATCACAGTGGTACTGCTTCCCACACAATGCTCGGGGTCTGAATTCTATGGAGTGCTCTTGGACCTGAAGCAGGGGCTCGAAGGAGCTTACTGGCGAGACTGGCATTGCGCTAGCAAGTAGCTATCCAAACCATTCGATTAGAAGGTCCAGCTGCGGATAGTGGTCTTATATTGGGGTTTACCTTCCACATTGTTATCCCAGTTCTTCTTGTATATCAGAGAGAGACGGAAAACATTGGGGTGCTTAACCCTGTTTTCAAGGGTGTATAAGTATAGTATGGGTTTAGTCCCCTGCAATGAACGAATGCCTTCAAGCTCAGGATTGTAGCTAGTAGGCACATATAATCAATGGATGTAGTTCGTAATTGTAATTAAATACCAGGATAATCGATATAAGAATGACTGTAGTACAGCCAACTATACTGCCCCAGCACACAACAATGACGCAGGCGCGACAGCTCCGGCTCAACGACAATGGGAAGATCTGTGTCGGAGTCGCAGGGGTCTGAAAGTTGATCTCCCACACTGACGGAATTGCGGTGTACGTAACACTTCGCCCTCTATGACCAGAATATGAGGTCTGATTCGTCCAATCTAGGGCTACATGGGGTAGACTAATCAATCAAATAGGCTTCTGAATCTCGCCGGAGGATCTAAGCCCCAGCTGCTGGGGTCATGCCCCGGGTTACTCCGTACTCCGGATCCTCTAGTGCTTTAGCCGGTAGAGAAGGACCAATTGGATTCATGACAATGCATGCAACAGCAGTACGTGAGGCGCTGTCATCTGAACCTCTACAACAGAAAGCTCTACAACAGACCGGGTTGTTGAATGCGGAGGTGACATTGCTATCCTAGGTATCCTAACAAGGACTGCATATACAATCGACAGGAATGCCATGCAACACTCTAAAAGTGAATAGACTTGCCCGTCTCCAACTCCTCAGGGTACACAACATAGATAGGATCCTGCTCCTCGACATGGCCGCACACCGGGTCGCTAAGGGCATACCCAATAAACTTCTGCGTCTCACGGTCATACTCACGCACGCGCTCCAAGGGAACAGCCAGGAACTGGTTCTCCTCCTGCCGAAGATAGCCCCGGGTGACATAGGTCGAGAAGACGGTGCGATACTCGTCAGCCGTCGTGTTATGTCCGGCGCCGTGGTACAGCGACGCAAAGAAGATCAGCGCGTCGCCCTTTTCCAGCGAGGCGTACACGCAGTCCGCCACATTGGGCGGAGTCGGTCGGTCATTGGCCCTATGTCATGATCAGCGAGCTGCATCACCGCAGTCTGGTAGGCGGACGCACCACAGATGACTCCCAGGGATGAACCGCGTGCCCCCGTTCTCCTTGGTCACCTTGCACCCCGCAACGAGCACATTAATGCCAATCTGCGAGCGGTAGTCGAACTCAGCAGCCTCAGCGATGACATTGTGGTGGACGTAGTCGTCGCGATGCAGCGGCTGGGGCTTCGCGCCGGGCCCGACCCTCAGCGCGACGGTGGACGTGAGGTACGGGCGCGACACGGACTCGGACCACTTGTCGCCCCACCAGTTCCAGCTGCGGGTGACGAGGAAGTGGTCGCACAGCTGCTGGAAGAGCGGGTGCATCATCTGCGTGCGCGTGTACGTGGGACTGAGCGAGATCAGGTTCGGGGCTTTCTGCGTCTCCTCTGCACTCGTCAGCACGCCTCGGTACGGAGGAATCTTTGCCGGTGCTTTGCTACGGACCGGGGAAGAATGAGCCCTTCCATGCGGCGCTTTTGTCGAGACGAGGTCGGACTTCCTCGTATGCTTTGTCGACGTCCGTGGGGGAGACGAAGCCTCGGACGAAGACGGCGCCGTCGCGCTTCATGAGGGCGATGATCTCCTCGAGAGGAGTGTCTTTGGTCACGTACTGGGGGGCGTTGGGAATGGTCATTGTAAAGTTCAGTTGGTTCCTGTCTACAGGGCACTACGGGAGGCAGGGAAGGCAAGACATTTATATTCAACGCAACGGAGAACGAGACTAGCTTGCTTAACGGGGACCAACCAGGCCAGCATGCGTGGCCGCGACCTGCAGGGCCAGAAAGCGCGAATAGACCCGCGTCTGAGCCAGATTCCCGCCCATGAACCAGAAACCAGGATGCCCGCTTGGACGCCAGACCTAAAAATGGGACCGTCAGCCGGGGTTCAACAGAAGAAGCAAAGAAGAGCAAAGCCAGGAAACCCACCGAATGGAACTCTCCGGTCTCGTCCAACCCCCACACCTGCTTGTTGCAGCGGGCTGCAACCGCCGGTCCCAGCACCCTGCGCACCGACTCGAGGGGCCCATGGTACCCCGTCGCAAGCACCACAATGTCTGCCTCCAGGCGCCCGCCGTCTCCGAGTAGCAGATGGTGCTCGTCAAAGCCAACGACGCCCTCTGCACACTGCTTGACCTGCACCTTGCCGTCGACAATCAGCTGGCTGCATCCAAAATCAATGTAGTAGCCTCCTCCGCGCTTCGCAAACAAGCCGATGATCCCTTGGCCGCTGGGGCCGTGGTTCAGCTTGAACCCGGACTTCTCCAGGCCTTTGAGGAGGTCCCGGTCCGCCTCGGTGATCTGCCTGGTATTGTCACGCAGGAGGTCCAGAGCGACCGGCCACGGCAGACTCTCGGAGAGCAGGTCAACCACCTCGAGCGGGATGGAGGCGTCCTCGACGAATTCGTTCTCCGGCAGCAGCGGCAGCCCTGCCTGGCCCAGCACATACGAGCTCCCGCGCTGGAGGAGCGTCACCTGTGCTCCGTTCTCGTAGAAGTCCTGCGCAATGTCGTGGCCGGTGTTGCCGGTTCCAACCACCACCACCTTCTTCCCCCGCGGATTCAACAACGCGGCGTCTCGATGGTGCTTGCTGTGGTAGACAGTCCCCTGGAAGAGCGGCTGAGTCGGGAGATGCGGCACTTTCTCGACATCGAACTGCCCGGTGCACCAGATGACATGCGACGGCCGGACAACGCGCGCTTGATCCTTATCCTTGCGAAGCACGGTAACAGACCAGGCCTGCTTAGCCTCGTCGTACTCAGCAGACTGAATCGTCGACTCAAGCCAGACATTCAGCTCCATGAGGCTGGCGTAGGCTTCAAACCAGTCGCCCAGCTTGTCCTTGGACGAGTACTTGGGCCAGGTATCGGGGAAGGGAAGGTAGGCGAGATGCGTGACGTTGACGTGGTCGTGCGTCACCAGCGTCCGATAGCGATTCCTCCAGTTGTCGCCCACGCGCCGGTTCTGCTCGATGATGAGGCACGGCACGCCCATGCTCTGCAGGCGCGCGCTGACGTTCAGTCCTGCCTGCCCGGCGCCCACCACGAGCACGGTCGGTTCCTCGTCCGCGAACTCCATCGCCCGACGCCGTCGTTCAATCCAGGTCCCCTGTGCGATGCCGCCGGGCATCGACTCGGTGGTTCCCTCGGCGCGGTTGCGCCCAGCTCGGTCTTCGCGCCCGTGCAGTTGCTGGAGAGAAGTGTAGACTGCGAATGCTTTCCACTCGGATGAATTCTCGTCCAGCGTCAAATACGCCACTCCGGTGCCTGTGCCGCAGTACGTCGAGAAATGGAATATGGCCCGCACCCAGGAAGTGCCTTCCCGCGGCGTCTCCAGCACAGGCTCCTGCGCGGGTTCCGTGGCCAGGCAGACTTTGCTGACAAGGGCGCGTGGTTGGTGTTTGGCGACATAGTCCGAGATCTTGTCGAGCCCTCGTAGCGTATGGAGGTCCCAGTCAAACGCGAGCATGTCTCGCCACCAGGAGTCCTCGTGGAGGAGACCCGAGAGATCTGGCGAGTCATCTGCCAACCGGGTGTTCAACTGCGATATCCATTGTTCAGCGATCTCCCTGGGATTCGCTCCCGCAGGTAAGTCAGGCGTCCGGGGAAGGAGGTTGTCTTCGTCGTGGCTAGGGGGTATCATGTTGCTTCAGTCCCAGCTGGTGTTCCCGAGTATGCTGGTTGCAGGGTTGAAATCTCAATCTGGCCTCGTCAATTTAACTTGCGAAGCCAGCCTCATCTGTCATATTCCACCCTTAGTTGCGATTGAAATACCAGCCCCCTTTCCTCAAGACCAGGTTCCCCTGCTCAGAACTCAGCCTCCGGAGTTTCTGAGCGTTTTCGACGAGTAGCAAAGTACCCTACACACCGGTATCTGGTACCCGAGGTAAATAGTGCATGCAGATGTGATTGACTTGGTTGAGAGGCTGCACCCATTGGGCAATCACTTTCCATGGATCTGACATGTTCCCTGCTTCAATCCTTTGGCAGGGCATCGATCGGCAATCGAGCTGCATCCCACAGCTCACAGCAGCTTCACATTGGCTGATCACCAACCCCCAATTAACCCGGGCGGCTATCCAACCTCTGCTCAGTGGGTGACCGTAGGACCGGAGTAAGCTGACTTGCATTGACATGTACCCACTCAAGAAACGATAGTCGGTTGTTTGATACATCGCCGGAGATCTTCACAGGACAGGGGTGTCCCTGGTACGGTGGTATCTGCTAGGTAGCTGGATCTTACAGGCTTCCCCCAGCCGACCTGTGGTCCAGACTTCGATAGCTCGTGTCACTGTGACTGGGATATACCGGTAAACAGAGCTAGACGTGCTCAAGTCAGTCAACTGTGCAGGCACTCGGCATGGTCTGCCACTCTTACAGAAACGACTGCAAATATATCATCGCATCATATCTCCAAGCACCGCCTCTTCGACAACCAGCAACCGCCTACAGAACGACAACGTAAACCCACACCATGGACAGCACCCTCCACCGCATCCCCGTGGGCTCCACGATCCTCGTAACCGGCGCGAACGGCTACATCGGCTCGCACGTCTGCAACATCCTCCTATCGCTGGGGTACCGAGTGCGCGGCAGCGTCCGCTCGCCAAAGCCCTGGCTAACCGCCTTCTTCGACGCCAGCTACGGACGCGGCCGGTTCGAGGCCGTCATTATCCCGTGTCTAAGTGAGAGCGAGGCATGGGAGAGCGCGGTCGACGGGGTGCAGGGGATCGCGCACGTGGCGTCCGACCTCTCAATGAACCGCGACCCCGAAAAGGTCGTGCCGCAGATGGTGCAGGGGGTGCGGAATGCGCTGGAGGCGGCGGCGAGACACCCGCTGGTTAAGCGGGTCGTGTATACATCCTCGTCCACCGCGGCGTTTATCTCGGTGCCGAATAAAGAGGGGGTGCGGATTACGCGAGGTGCGTTCTTGCCTGTTCTTTCCCTTTTGCTCCGTCGAGTTGAAATGCCCTAACTAGAGCAGACACCTGGCACGATGCGTCCATTGCCGCCGCATGGGCCACAGACACGCCGGACGACGAGAGAGGGTACCAGGTGTACTGTGCATCCAAGACGCTGGCGGAAAAGGGCGCATGGGAGTGGGTGCAGCGCAACAAGCCGCATTTCGAGTTCAGCTCGGTCGTCCCCAACACCAACTACGGCCGCATCCTGTGCCCGGAGATCCCTGCGCCCAGCATGGCCTGGACGGGCAATCTGCTGCACGGCGACGACACCGTCATGCGGAGTTTCCCGCCGCGTAAGCTCCACTGATCCCCTGCTTCCAAGTTCCTGGCCGGGCTAATTCCTCTCACCTGCAGAGTGGTTTGTGGACGTGGAAGATACCGCGCGACTGCATGTCGTCGCCCTCCTCAGCCCGTCTGCGGTCGGAAAGCGACTCTTTGCGTTTGCGCAGGCGTTCAACTGGACTGATATCCTTACTATCCTCCGAGAGCTTCGGCCGGATAATACCCAGCTCCCGCCGAGTCCTGAGAATGAAGGAAGAGACCTCAGCGAGATTGTCGATGCGCCCGAAGCAGAGGCCTTGATGAACGAGTTCTTTGGCACAAAGGGCTGGGTTGGCTTGAAGGAGAGTCTGGAGGCTGGTCTTGAGGGGCGTTGGTAATCTACGGAGTGGATTGGAGATTAAGACCAAGAATAGCATCAACCCATGTTGGATGTAGTCCGTGAAGTCCGTGCCCGAGCGCCCAATGGCTGCAGCCGCGCTGTAATTCTTTCTTCTCCTTGGGTATATCTACAGGCCCTCTCCCCTCGCAAAGAAAGTCCCCAAGGACCTTAAGCCCCGCAAGCCATTCCCCATGTCTGTCACCCACATGGTCGTCTTCCACTTCAAGGAGAGCACCAGCGACGCGAAGATCGAGGAGGTGAGTCTGCACCCGTCACATCCACCAGCCACTTCTCAATGCTAACGGCCAGTCTGCTCAGATATGCCGAGAAATTATCGCCCTGAAAGAGAACTGCATCCATCCGAAAACGCAAAAGCCCTACATCAAGTCCTTCGAGGGTGGGAAGGACCACTCCCCGGAGAACGCCCAGGTATGCTATGCCGCTGTGCTTTCTCATTCCCCGCATCCGCATCCAGAACGCTGACACACAGCAGCATGGGATGACGCATGGGTACGTGGCGCAGTTTGAGAGCCGAGAGGACCGCGACTACTACGTCTCCGAGGACCCGGTGCACCTGGAGCTAGGGCCGAGAATTGCGCCGTTCGTGGAGAAGTTCCTGTGTCTGGACTTTACGCCGGAGCAGTGGGTGTGATTGAGCGTGTGGCTTGCAGAGAATGCAAATCATTGTCGAGTTTTGCCGCTTCGGCTGGAATTAGGTAGCACAAATGAAGCGCCACTTACCTAGCCAATGTACGAAGGCTGAAGGCAATGCCGGAACCCAGATTTGAAAATGACTGCTCGGGTCTCCGGAATGTGTGTTTGCTTTTTTATATCAGACAGGGGATCCCAGACATGTACTGTGGCCCCCCAACCCCAAGTAGACATCGATGCGGCAGGTCCAGCATGAGGACTAGGGGTATCGGCTCTGGTAAGCTATCCCAGGGCCGGGTTGGAGGCCTGCGAATATCGTCGTGGCCTTCTGTGTCCGAAATCCGAGCAATCCGTACAGAATCGCAAAAATGGGACTTCGATAGCTCTGAAGCGACAAGGATTGCGCAGTTGAGCATCTGCAGCATTTGCTGCAAGTCCTCGTCACACTGGTGTGATACTGATTCCAGAGCAGCAAACACTAGGCATGCATGCCTCGAAACGTACTCCGTAAAGTAACTCCGATGTCCAAGTGGTTGGTGACGACCTGCAGGCTACCTGCAAGCCACATATGTTCGCTTCGAGCGTGTTGGCACTTTGACCTGCCCCCGGAGTTCCATTGGCTATGCAAGGTGACAGACAGAATGGGAGAGGTCAAATCGTGTCCATTGTTTTCATTGCTGCCAACTCTCGAGCCCACTGGGTGCAGCGTCAGCGTCTATCCGCAACAATGGAAACACATGGGCTTGAACTAAGCGGGAGATGTATCGTAAACGCATTGTAGCAGAACAAGTTCGCTTGGTGGGTACAAAGATACAGGCCGAAATCTGTGAGCGTCGGGAAATCAATATATTGTCGAGCCGCCAACGTCATGTAGTGATTATTCGTCACCACCACCATCCCGACGTTCCAACTACCTCCGAGTTCAAGCTAGTTGTCACCCTGTATACAGACCATACGCTTAAACGACCAGTCCTACGGTATTTGACGTGACTTTATAAGTCGATAAGTGGATCAATCGACATTTGGAGAAGCCCACCATGCCTCTTGAATAGCTCCATGAGATCGATCACAATCTAAACATTATTTAAGAGCAGAGCGTCTCATTACAGGACAGGGAGGGCGTATTCCTCCTCCAAAAACCTCTCCAGCGCCTGCAGGGCTTCCCTCAGCTGCTCCGTCTGGCAGCCAAACCCCAACCGCACATAGCCTTTGAATTCGACTCCATTGCCATAGCATTTGCTCCCAGGCACGAGGAGGACACTCTTCTCTCGCAACAGTCGGATACAGAAGTCGACATCGTCAACTGGTCTGCCGGAACGTGTGAGTTTGATGAACCCGATGGGAGTCGCTACCGGCGGAGTCCACTGGCAAATAGAAGGATGTCGATCAATCAGTTCCTGGACAAGGGCTAGGTTCCGGCGGACTAGCGTTATGTTCTTTGCGATCAGAGTATCAAGGCGCGGTGGGCTGAGGGCGAACGCGGCCAGTTGGTCGTCGAGCTGGCTGACGGTGATGAGAGCGTAAGCCCGCGCATTGATGCAGAGATCGAGGATGGTTGGATCGTGCGAGGCAAGCCACCCGATGCGGATTCCAGCCAGGGAGTAAGCCTTGGATAATGTGCTGGTTACAATGACGTTCTTGTATCCGAACGAGAGGATTGACGGTGGGCGCTCGGGATCTGTGGTCGGGATCGAATGGAACAGGGGATAATAGATCTCGTCGCAGAGAATGGTGATCGAATGGTGCGTTGCCAAAGCTACTATCGCAGCCAGCTTGGACTTGGGGATTGCTGTACCGGTCGGATTGACGGGGTTGCTGTGATTGTCAGCGACTCCCTTGCTTGGGCTCAGGGCTACCCACTTGAGGATGATCATCTTGGTGTTGGGGCGGACAAGACCCTTGAGCTCGTCGACGTCAAGCGCCCAGCCCTCGTCCTCTTTTGCCTTCCACAGACTCACCTCTGCTCCTACCCCCGCCGGAAGGGCGTAGAGCTGCTGGTAGGTTGGGTATTGCACGATGACATGGTCGGCCGGTCCAACCAAGGCATAGACGGCAATGAAGTTGGCAAGGGAGCCGCCAGGCGTGATGAGGATATTGTCAGCAGCAGGGGCGCCAGGTGACTCTTTTGAGTACAGGTTGGATATATTTTGCCGGAGGGCCTCAGAGCCTTTCAGTGGACCATAATTCATCGGTGTCGCCAGCAGCGAGGTCCAAGGGTCTTTGTCTCCGTCGTCGGCTGTCGAGAGCGAGGAAAGCTCATTGACCGAGATGGAAGCACAGTAGGAGCTGGCCAGGTTGTGCTTGGCCCTTGGGCCGTGTGTCATGATCCACTGCCAACATTGTCAGCAGGGCAGTGCAAATGGCGGGACATGGCCTACTCGATCAATCTCAAAGGTCTCGATTTTCACCATGATGAAACAAGTGTTGCTAAGGGGAAGAATACCAGGGACTCTCCGGGTCATTTCATATGGACAAGATGGCCGCGGGGTGTTTCTGCAGTCCAGAGTACACGACGTGGCGCACCTGAATTCCATGCAAGGAGTCCCGTCTGCTCATAATGACTGGGCATCTCTGCTTGCAACTGCACATGGCAGAGTTCACCTGGAGATAAAGTTTGGCCTGGTGTCACTGCTGGGGATTTGCGGCACAGCTGGCCGGTTGGTGCGACCACGGATGGCCCCGGATATGGAGTCTTGAACATGTGAAGCCATGATCTCGCACTGATAAGAATAGGAGATGTCTCGGGCGAAGATGCCCTTCTGGTACAGGCCTAACTCCGAGGCCTGTCGATGCCACGAAGCATAAGACCATTGCCATCGATCTCCCGGCGTGGTTCAAACTTCAACAGCCCTGAGAGAAGACATCCACAAGGTCTAATTAAGCTTTACCGTGCTCTTCGTCAACCAGAGCATGGCGTGCACCGAGTTGGGCGCTCGGAGATGGACGGCCAACGGTCGGGGATGAGATCATCGCTGGCTCCACCGCCGCCATCGAGTTTTTTTCGGCTCCAGGAGCGACCGTCAACCTTTCTCAACCTTCTTAGCTCTCGTGAGAGATGGCCGCAATCATCCAGTACCGTGGCCTGCGCAAGTTCGTGCAGCAACAGCTGCAGGAGCACCTGTCGGACAAGGAAAGCGGCACCGACTACACCCAGATCCCCGGCATTTCCACCGAGCTCGACCACAACGGCGTGGAGTATTTCCAGGTCGACTGGGCTGGCGCTGAGGATCCGTTCTGGCCTCAGAAATGGTCGACTCCTCGGCGCGTGGGCGCGACTCTGTCTGTGTGTCTGATCGCCCTGGTCACGACCATGGCGTCCTCCATTGACTCTGCGGTTATCAGCGAGGCTGCCGCCGAGTTTGGCGTCTCGGAAGTCACGGAGTCACTGGCGACGGCGCTGTATCTGATCGGCTTTGGCGTGGGTGCGCTTGTGGCGAGTCCGCTGTCTGAAATGATCGGGCGCTACCCGGTCTACCTGGGGGCTCTGGCCATCTTTGGAGCCTGGATCCTCGGGGCAGCGCTGGCCCCCAACATCGGCGCCCAATTTGCCTTTCGCTTTCTGGCTGGCTTATGCGGTGCTGCGCCCTTGACTGTGGCTGGGGGTTCTGTCTCGGACCTCTGGAACACGCTGGAGAAGACCTTTGGCTTCCCTGTTTTTGCCATCCCCGGCTTTGGCGGGCCTATCTTGGGTATGTCTCCCGTGCTCCGTACCCTACAGTGCTGACTGTTGCAACAGGCCCTGTTGTGGGAGCATACATCGGGTATAGCTCGGCCATCAGCTGGAGATGGTCGGAATGGATCATGCTGGTCATGGACGGTCTGGTCATTGCCGTCATCCTGCTGTTCAAGCGCGAAACATTCGGCCCCAGACTGCTCTACTTCAAAGCCCGCTTCTTCCGACAGGAGACCGGCGATAGTCGCTTCAAGACCAAGGAGGAGGCATCGGGTGACGAAGACACCCTTGCCGTACTGAAACGACATTTCTCGCGGCCGTGGATCCTCCTTACAGAACCGATTGTCATTGCCTTTACCTTTTACCTCACGGTGGTTTACATCGTCCTGTTCACCTTCTTGGACGGCTATGTCACCATTTTCGGCGACACCTATGGCATCAACAACGGGCTGGTGAACATCTGCTTCGTTGGCCTCTTCATCGGGATCCTACTCGCCATGTTCCTGGTGCCAATCCTATACCGCCGAACCGCCAACCAGCTTCAGCGAGATGGCGATGACGGGTCAGGGAAGATGCTGAAGCAAGAGTCTCGCCTGTTCTTCGCTTTCTGTGGTGCGCCCGCTGTACCGGTGGGATTGTTCTGGATGGGATGGACTGCCTACGTACGTCTCCCCTGTCTTCCTGATACATCATCCCTAACCCTTATCCAGCCCGACATTCCAATCTGGTCGCCCCTCGCAGCATCGATCCTCATCGGCTTCGGCATCATCTGCATCTTCCTCTCCGCGTACATGTACACCATCGATTCCTACGGCCACTACGCCGCATCGGCTCTGACATTCATCGCTCTCGTCCGGTATCTCGCGGCTGGTGGAATGACGGTCGTCGGTATTCCAATGTACAACAACCTCGGTACGCACTGGACCTTGACCGTCCTGGGGATCATCAGCGCCGTGGCCATGCCGATTCCCTACGCGCTCGCCAAATGGGGGCCTTCGCTTCGGAAGCGGAGCAAGTGGGCGATTAGCAAGGCGCGATAGGTCTCGGCTGAGATGTGGCTTTTGGGATTGGACGGTGACCATGGCTAGAATGGGCTTTTGCAGTAATGTGCAGTGGTTCTATATACAGGGGGGATGTGTATTCGTGCATGGTAGATCTCCGTTCGAACATCAATGAATAGAACATAGATGCCGGTCGCTGGTAGAGACCGGTCCGGCAATACATCATATATAATGTTATCAAATGAGTCCTGATCCAGTACCTTAAGCTCTCGGAAGCACAGCCGCACTTGTAGCACATAACCGGCAAACCCTGCCATCCGACTCACCTAGATAGCCTGACCCAACCAAGTGTTAGGCAGAGTCCCAGCAGAGTCGCTGGCTCCGGCAGCGATGTCCGTGGCAAAGAAAGGGAAAATGACGCCCGCGCCGTCAATGTCCCCGTTTGAAGTTTGATGCCAGCTAAGAATGGGAAATGGGGTTGGAAGTGCTTGCCTCGCCAGATTGAAGCCTGATCATTTACCACTCCTCCCCTCCTTGAGTGAGTATCTCCCCCAATGATACCCTACATGGTTACATGAACCTCAAGGGCGTCGAGTGCTAAAAGATATATCCAAGGAGGACGGCTATGGAACTTGTCTTTTGCGGCGGGCTTTGCATGTAGTCTATGCACGCTGCCAGGAATATACAGATTTTGAGGCCGTTCCACCACAGGAATGTTTCCTACGCGAGGCAGTGGGACGCAAGAAAATAGGAAATCATGGCTTTTCTGGCGATTTTTAATTCTTTCTGTATTTCTCGCCGAGTCAACGCTATTGAGTATCTGTGTTAGCAATCTTTCGGCAAGTCCCCATTGATCACTACAACTTTCAGTCCAGGATCTAAAAAGCAAGAATCTCATCACGCACCGCCCCGGGGGCTTCCAGGGGAATCAGATGCTTGACGCCCTCCACACTGCGGAACGAAACATGCGCGCCCATACCCTCCAGGACATGGCAGACCTGTGTCTGCACCCTCTCCTTGGGCTCCACAACGTCCAGCTCCCCAACCAGGACGCGAACCGGGAGACCATGTTCTCGCAGTCTCTCCGGCACTCGGTCGCTGATGTCCTGCTCCATCCCGTACACCGGCCAGGCGGCCTTGGCTGGAGCATTCCCACTCAGGCTACCACGGACTATACCATCGATATCCTCCTCCGAGAGACGGTCGCGATTGGCGAGGACGTTCTCGACGGTCCAACGCACGGAGGCTTCTGTCTCATAGGCAACCCTCTGTTGCTGTTTCATTTCGGGCGGGAGTACAAGGGGCGTTGGGGGCGCGGGGGCTACGAGCACGAAGCCCTTGAGCTGCTTGAGCAGGTGGTCCGGCAATGCAGAGGGTGTGGCTAGCGCCACCTTTGCGCCCATCGAGTGTCCGACTAGGACAAAGCCGTCGTTTAGAAGGTCCTTGTTGTTGTCATCCGCTTGGAGCTGGGACAATACCGAAGCGATGTCGCTGGCCATGGCAGTGACAAGATATGCGCTGCCGTCATCATTTTGTGGACCTGTGGACTTGCCCCATCCTCGAAGGTCGACGGCGGCAGTAGGGTACTCGGAGGATAGTGAAGTTTTGGAGTCGGTCGCAGTCAGTTTGTGCCATGTTGAAGACGAGCCGCCCCAGTAGTGTAGGAATATGATGAGAGGCTTGGTGGTGGTGGTGCTGGGCCGCGTTAGGCGGATGTGCAGCGAGGTATCAGGGGCAGTGGAAAGGAACAAGGAAGACATGTTGATTATGGATATGATGCTGAGTAGAACTATTGCTGGGAGTCCGTGTGCATATATACTTCCGATGCAATCATTTGATTGTTTTGGACTGTTTGCACGGCCCCATCGCAGTAAGCACTAACAGTCCGCAGTAACCTGAAGAGTTCTAGCTGGTTAGATATGTTTGCATTGTTCTGCTTATGAGTATGCCATTGGCTGGCCCGTCTATACCTGCGAGAACTGTGGCGTCAGCTTCGTTTCGTCTTCGCAAAAAGAGTCTCACCAATACCTACCTACCCACCACGGAAGCCAAGTTTCGAATTCTTGGCACACCGCCAAGTACTGCCAAATTGTTAGTGTAGTTATAAAGCGCCTGAAATTTAGAGATTTTATATAATACCTATAAAAAAAAGCCAAGCATAGCTAAGCTAGTATTTTTTATATAAATTTTTTTATATTTAAGTTACTGCTAGCTAATGCTTAACTTTGCTAGTTAAGTTTACTTTTAAAATTTTAATTAAATTAAATAAATTAAATAAATTAATATATAAACGCGCAAAAAAATAAGGTATTATAATAATAATTTTAAATTACTATTACCACGCCTAGCGGTATAAAAATAAAATAAAAAATAGTTTATTTAAATTTTTAAGTAATTTTTTAATAATAAATCCTTTTTTAAACTTCCCCGTGTTTAAAATTACTAAATTTAAAAATGCTTTTAACCTAGCACCGCACCCAATTTTTAAAAAGTATGTAAAATATAAACCTTAAACTAAAAAATTTATACCCTTTTTTAACTATAAGGTTACGAATAAAAAAAAAGAGGAGAAAAATAGCTTTAAGGTATAAAATTAATTATTTTTTAAGTAATATATAGCTATATTTTTTTTTATAATTTAAAATATAAGGTTAAAAAAATTTAATTAATTCTTTTTATTTTTTATAAACTTATTTAGTATGCTATTTCCAGGCATGGCTATTTTAAAAAAATAAAGCTTTAATTTACTAGCCTTAATATTAAATTTATTATAAATTATATTTACTTTATCAGGGCCAATGTTTTTCCATTTGACGTCACCGGAGCCAATCCACTGTTAGTTTAAAGTTAGCGCCTTAGGTAACCTAAGCTTTGGCCTTAGGCCATTAAGGCTTGGCATACCTTATTATTATATTAAATTATATAACTTAACTAGGTTATTAATATTTAAAAACTTAGTTATTAATTAAGCAAGGCTAGGGTAGACCTTAAATATAAATTAAAGTAAAAACTTATATATAAAGTATTTAAATTTATATTTATTTTTTAATTAAAAATAACTTAAGTATAACTTAAAGGTTTATAAAGGTAGCCTTAAGGCTAGCCTTTTTTTTAAATTTTTAAATAATTTTTTTAATATTATTTAATAGGATTTAAAATACTTTATTTTTATTAATTAAATTTTTTTATTAATATTTTTATTATTAATAAAAATTTTTAAAACTTATTAATTTTATAGTTAAAGTTGCTTGTACTTACTACTTTTTAAATTTTTTTAATAATAATATTTTAAATTAAATTTTTAAAGGGTAAGTAAAAGTAGTTTACAAGTATTTTAATTAAGGTTTTTAAAACTTAAACTTAAATAACTAAAAAGTATTTTTTTTTATTTATACTGTGGAGGGGCAGTACTAGAGCATGGGAGCTAAAGGAGCTAAACAGTGGCGGAAACCTAGGACTGGACGGTATATAGTATAAGTAGGAATAATAGTAAAAAAAAAAATATATATATTAGGATAAATAATTAACTAGGTATAGAAGGCTAGTAATAAGGCTATAAATACTATAAAAATTAATATTAGGGTGCAACCCTATTATATTTTTTTAAAAGGGGGCTAAAACTTACTAGTAAGTAAGACTTTTTTTTATTTATATTTTTTATTTTTTTTTAAGGTAATATTTTAAAGTATAATAATTAACTATGCTTTACTTAGCTAGCTTTTGCTAGGCCTTTTTTTTTACCTTTTTTATTTTTTTTTTTTTTTTATTAGTGTTATATATAGGCAATAATTAAGTAGTTTAGTAAACATGTTTTAAAGCTTATTAATTTTACCAGGGCAAAAAGTGCTAATAATAGTTAATAAGTAGCTTAGCTTTATTTAATACTTTTTTAATAGCCATGGCCACGTGGGCGGGAATAAAAATAAAAAGTAATATTATTTTATAATAATTATAGCTAAAGTTATTAAAATACTTTTTTTTTAACTTTTAAAACCGCATGTATATATTTATAGTAATAAAAATAGCCTTTTTTTTTAGGACTTAAAAAAGTTATGCCTAATAAATATATTTAGGCTAAATACTAGCTTTATTTTATTAACTACCTTAGCTAAATTTTATTTATAATATTTTATTAAGATATTACTAATAGCTCCTAGCCCCTAAAGTTAAATAATTAAGGTAAATAATTATAAAATCTTTAAGTAATAATTTAAAAAACTAAACAGGGAGGTAAAGCCGGGCATAAAATTATAATATATAATAGCTAATTTTTTTTAGGTGCCTTTTTTTACTATTTTAAGTATTTAATAATTAGCTAATATAGTAATATACTAGGGTAGTACTATACGCCTTATTTTTATAGCTAGTTTAATAAATTTATATAATACTAATAGGTATATAATTTATATAATAAGCCGCAAGCAAGGGTTTTTTTTTTAATTTATATAAAAATATTTAATATTATTTTTAGTTTACTTTTTATTTTCCACGCGGTTAATTAAATTAAAAAAATTATTAATACTATCTCGCGCCTTTACCCATGCTAGCTATGCCTTTATTTTATTTTTTTAATACATGCCTAGTAAAACCTTAGTACAATTATTATTATTTTTTATATTTAATAATAATAATTTTTAAATAATATTTATTTTTTATTTATTTTAAAGCGCTTGGTTAATATTAATATTTATATATTAAAAATAGGTATGGTTTTCTTACTAGGCGTACTTTATGTAGTATAAATATAAAATTAGTTAGTACTTATAATTAGGCCTTAATATAATATACCAGGCTTAATAAAATAGGTCCTAGTATATAAATTATTAAATAATAGTATAATAAATATTTTATAGCTAGCTATAGTTTAGCGCCCCTTAGTACTTATATAAATAGTAAAAATAAATATTTATTTTTTTTTAAGCAAGGTTTAAAAATTAAGTATTTAATTTATATCCCTTAGGCGCTAGATTTTTAAGTTTTTTAGCTAAATAATTAAAAAAACTATTAATATTAATAAAACCTTAATTATTAAATAAACCTTTATAATTTTTTTTTTATAATTTACTAGGAAGAGTGCCGCGGGTAATTTTTATAATATTAAGGTATAAAAATAACTTAAAAAGCTAGAAATACTTATAATAATATTAATAAATACCTAGTATATTTTCCAGGCGTAAAGGTTAAATTTTTTATTAAAATTATATAAAGTAAGCCTTGCTTGCTATAATATTACTTAAGTTTAAATAATTTTTTAAAATAAATTTAATATAAGGGTATAGTATTTTATTAAGTAAGTTAATTTTTATACTAATCTTTTCCCTTAGTTATTTTATATAAAGGTAATATATATATTAGTGCTTTTTTTTTAGTGCTAGTATAGTCCCTTTATAAATTTATTATAAAATACATGCTTATAGGGCAGCGCTTTACTTTTTACTAGTTTTAATTATAAAATTAATAATAGTTAGTACTTATATATAATAGTAGGTATTTTTACTTTTAATAAGCAGGGCTAATACTTTTATAAACTTAAATAAATATAGGTTTTTAGTAACTTCCTGCGCTAGGTTAGTTATGCTATTTTATAATACCTTTTATATAATTATTTTTATTACTTAATAGCTAGCAGCACATGGTGGTAATTTTTTTAATTAGCTAGTTATTTTTTATTTAGGCGGATATAAAATACTAGTAATAAATATTTAATTTATACCTATTAATATATATAAAATTATAATATTATAAGCTAACCCTTAATTAATTATACTTACCTATTTTTAATAGCGGGCTCCTAGGGCTAGTAAGTTAAAAAATATAATATTATTAATATACTAAAAGTGGGTTAAAACGCGACTTTTAAATTTACTAAGTATTTTTTAAAAAATAGTATTATAAGTAACAGCGTGTTTTATAAGTTTAGTTTTAGCTAGTTATAAAAAGCCTAAGGTATATAATTTAGCCTAGCTTTAAATAATTAAATTATAACTAAATAATAAAATAAGGCTAGATTAAGGTAATAATTAAATTAATAGCTAATTTAAGGCGCGGGGAGTCCTAGCTAGGTCTAGTATATAAATAAATATATAAAAAGTTATTAGCTAATTTTTTTTAACCTTATTATTTATAAAGTTTTAGGTATAAATAAGTTTATTATTTTTTATAATTAATCCTAACTTTTTTAAGTAATAGCTATTATAACTAGGTTAAAAGGGCATGCTTAGGGCATGATTAATATTTTTAGGCGTAATAACTAATATTATATATTTTTTTTATTTTTTATTACCCACGCGATTTACCATAGCATTATTAATATTATTTTAAATAGCTTGCTATTTAATATTTAAACTTAAGCTATTAAATATTTTTTAAACCTTTTTAGCTAATAATTATAATTACACATGCTTAAAAATATTTATAATAATATTTATTTAATTCTTGTTATTATAATACTTAAAAATAAAAATATTTTAAATTCCCTTTATTTTAGCGCGCTACTTTTTTATATTTTTAATAGTTTTTTTAGCTATATTTTAAAACTTGTTTTTATTAATGGTTATAAAGTTAGTTACTTTTCATGCCTTAGCCTTTAAAACATGTTTTTAAAGCTTTATAATAGTATTCTTTAAATTATTTTTTATAATAAATAGCACTATAAATAGCTTTTTTTATTATTTATACTACATGTTAAGCAGCGCGTTTTTAATAACTTAAATAGCTTTTTTTATACTAGTATAAATTACTAGTTTAATTTTAATTAATTATTACTTTATAAGGAAAATAGCACCCATGGTTATTTAGGTTTACTTTAAAATATTTAATAAACATGGGGTTAAGGCGTGCTATTAAGGTTAGTAAAGGCCTAATAATTAAAAAAGGCAGCGCTAAGTAATATTAGTTAGTAAACTTATTTATATACGCGGAGAGGCACTTTTATTATTATAATTATTATTAAGTTTTTAAATATTTTAGCTTTTAAGCACTTAATAGTTATAAAATTAGCAGGTTTTAACATGTTTAATACTAGCACCTTTACTAGGTTAAAAAACTTTTAACTTATTTTTTTTTTAGTATTTGCGTTGGGCGGTTATTACTTTTTTATTTTTTTTAAAGGGGTTAAAATTAAAAAAAAATAATAAGGCTATAGTTATAATACCTAGCACCCTAGCATGGGTAGTAATAGTTTAGGTAAGTAAGTAATTAATAAAAAAAAGTAATATATAATAATAAAAAATAATAAGTAAAGGTAATATTATAAACTAGGGAAAATATAAAATTAAATAGCAAGAATTAAAAAAAATAAAAAATATAAAATTTTTAAAAAGTATTAAGTTATAATAGTTAAAGCAGGTCTAGGTAATAATAAGTAAAATATAAAAAAATTAATTTTAATTAATAAGGGGTAACACAAAAAAAATTAATTAATAAAAAATAATATAAAAAAATCTAACTAATAGTAAAATACAAAAAAAATTTACTTAGTAACTTTTTACTTAGCAACTTTTTAACTTTTTATTTAATAACTTTTTAACTTTTTACTTAGCAACTTCTTAACTCCTTAACCTTTTACTTAGTAACTTTTTAACTTATTTTAGCCAGTAATAATAGTATAATAATAACTAAATCCTATTTATTTAACACCTAGCTAGCTTTTTATTTTACTACTATATTTACCTAGTTTTTTATATTTTAGTTTTTTTTTACTTTTTATTTTTTTACTTTTAAATTTTTATTTTATTCTCCGGGTTCCGCGGTGCCACTAGTAAAATTTTTATTTAAGTAAAATAACTTTAACCTATTACTATTTACTATATAAGCCATGCATGTATTATTAAGTTTACTTAGTTAATAAGCTTTAATATTAATATATACTTTCTTAATTTAATAAGGTCCTAGTTATTAAAATTATAGTTTAGCTATTATTTTTAAATTTTACTTTTATTTACTATTTTATAAAAGCATGTAATTACTTTTTTTTAATAATATATATTTAATAACATGGTTATTATCCTAAATATTTTTATTTTTTTTTTAAATGTGTTTTAGTTGCAAAACCACTTTTTTTATATTTTTATTTTTTTTTTTAATTTACCAGGTTTTTATTATAATTAGGTTTTCTTAAATATAAATATTTTTTTAAGGTAGGGTTACCCATGTGGGTACTTTAAGTTTAATTAAAAAAAACTACTTTTTAACTTATAAGCATTTAAATAAAAGTTATCCCAGTGATTTTATAAGTTATTAATTAAATAAATTATAATATTAAGTAAAAGTGTTAGGTTTAGCTTTTTTTAGTATTATTAATAAGTTTACTAATAATATTTTTAATAACTTAGTTTATGTGCTTAATAATGGCGTTTACTTTTAAGTACTATAATAAGATATTAGCTTGCTTAATTTTATATTTTTATAAAAAAAATATTAATAACTTCCCTTTTTATTTTTAGTTTTTTATCCAGGACTATTTAGCGGGAAACTTTAAATTTATAAATAATATATTTAAACAGGAACTTTATAATAGTAGGTGTATTTATAATAACTAATAGTTTACCTTTAAGCTATTTTAATAATAGGCATGTTTTTAGCACTATATACCTAAAATTAGTGTTAAAAGGCATGTAAATAATATTAATATTAAACATGTTAAAAAAAAGCAGCGTGGTAATAAAATAAAGTTTTTTATACTTTTATTAAGGATTCCTAGCTTAGTAAGTAAAATATTTTTTTATTAAAGTTATTATATCCGCATAGCTACCTAATTATTAATACCTAAAAAATAGGTAATTATAAGTGCCTTCGCGCCTTTTATACCCTAATTTTTTATATATTACCTTAAGAATTATATAGTGTTTTTTTATATTATTAATTACTTATTAAACTAGCTGGCCTTTAAAGCCTTTTTAAAATAAGTAGCCTTTATATAAAATATAAATAGTAGTAATAGCTTAAAGCTTATAGTAGTTTAACTAGCTTATTTTTAATAATTTTAATAAGGTTACTAGGTACCGGGTAATCTTGTAATGCCTTACTAAATAATAGCCTTTTAAAAATATACTTACTTTTAGGTTAGGTTTATTTTTATCCTTTTTTAGTAATAGGTTATAATTTTTTAAGATTTTTATAAATTTACTAAAGGCCCTTGCCCTAGTTAGTTATATTTATATTTTAATTATTTTTAGTTTTACTTTTACTTATTTATTAATATTAATTTTAGTATTTTTTTATACTATATTTTTTTTTATAATAGGCCTGTGTAATAAAGTATTTATAATTATATTTTTATTACCTAGTACGTGCTTTATAATAAAATTAAATATTTAAATTTATGCTAACTAACTTATTACTAGCACGCCTAGTAAATTAAATACTAATTTATTTAACTAGCCCACCAGGGTGTTAGTATTAGTTTTTAAAAAAAATATATATTATATAGCTAAAACCTAAGCTTTTTAAAAGTTATTATAAGGCCTTAATATTTTTTTTCCTGGTATTATATTATTTTTTTATATTATTTTATATACTAAAGTTATATCTTACCACGTGTTATTTTTTGTTTTTTTTTTATATAATACATGCTTTTTATTTATCCAGGCTTGTGTTTACTACTAAGATAATTATTAGTAAGGTAATAGTATAGTTAATAGGTAGCATGCATGGGAATATTATAATAATTTTTTATAAGTAAATAAAGGCATTTTTTTATTTTTTTTTATTACTAGCGGGTGTTTTTATAAAGCAGCAGGTGTAGTAGTTTAGCTTTTTAAATATAATAGTTAATAATTATTTTAAATCCTGCTATTAGCCCCGCAAATTTATAAACTTACTTAATATTTTAAGGCTTGGGCTAGTAAAAAACCTTAATTACTTTTATTATTTTAAAATATTTTTTATTATAATTACACACTTATTTTATAATCTTAAGCCCCTTTATATAAAACTATAACTTTTTTACTAAAACTATGGCCCTGGTAAGCTTTACTAGGTAAAGCGCGTGATTTAAGTTTATTAAGTACTTTAATATATATTATTAAATTTTTAGCAAAGCTTTTTTATTATTATACTTGGTTTTAGGTTTTTTCACGCTAATATTATTTAAGAATATTCTTATTATTAGTAGTATTAGTTTTTTTAAAATCTTTTTTTTAACCCTAATAAACTAGGTAACCAAGTTTATGGCTTTTTATATAATAATTATTTATTAAAAAAAACCTATTATAGTGTGAATAATAGTTTTATTTTTATTTTTAGGGTTTAGGGTAATTTAGTTATACCTAGATATTTAATTAATAAAAAATACCATGGCTATGCTAGTAAACTTATTAAAAAATTTATTAATATTTAGTGGGAGGTTTGCGTCTTGTATAGTAACCTTATTAAGTTTAATAATATTAATTATTAGTTAGTAGGTACTAGGTATTTTTTTAATAATTAAAAAGTATAGGTTTTTATAAGGGCCCTGGGAGTATTTAAATATTTTAGCTTTTAAGTATTTTTTAAGTATTTTAACTACTATTTTTTAGGCTGCTTTTAAAATCTTAATTAAGGGTACTTACCACGCTTAGTATTTTATTATTTATAGTTATTATAAGGGCGCCACCTTTAATTACATGTAGCTAATATTTTTAGTTCCCTATTTTAGCGCTCCTTTTTTTTAATATAATATATTTAGTAATATTTTTTTTTATATTATTAATTAATTTCTAACTTTTAACTTTATAGCTTTTTTAAGTATTAGTTAGGTTTCCCGCGGGAACTAGGTAATTTATAATTAAAAATAAAAGTTAAATTTAGTACTTGCTTCGGGCGCCTGGCGGAAGGGATAGTATTATTTAAAATAAAGTTTTTGCTAATTTTTTATACCTTTTAGTATATTACCTTCTTCCGGGCTATTTACTAGTTATACTTTATTAATTTTTTTTTTTAAATAAGGTTACTAGCTAGGTTATATTTAAAGGCCGTGCCCTGTGTATCTTCTTGGCTTTATATTTTATTTATTAAATATATTTTAAGGGCTTGCTTAAGCGTTTTAATAATTTTTAGGTAATTTTATTAATAGGCGCTTTATATATATTAAGTAGGTTAGGTATAAACTTAGTAGTTATAAATTTATAGCCTGTAATTAGCTTAATAATTTTATATTTATTTAAACACAAAATTACCTAGTATAAAATTAACTTAATTTTTAGATTCTTAAGTAACTAGGGGGTGTTTAAGTAACCTTTAATTTACCTAGTAATTTTATATTTAATTAAATATAAAATTATCTTAACTTTTAGTTTTTTAGGTACTTGGGCGTAGCTTAGGTATTTAACTACCTTATTAAAAACCTTATTTATTAATTATTTTAGGGCCCCTAGTATTATTATTCTAGCTTTTATAGTAAGTAACTACCTAATATTATAATTTTTACTTAGTTTTTTAAATCCTGCCTAGGCTAAATATTTCTTTTATATTTAGCTAGTAATAGCTTTTAGGGTATATAAATTTTTAAAAGTTAGTTTTAACTAATAAAATAAATTATGTACTTTATATTACTATTTTTTTTAATATTTATTATAAATAAGGCTTGGTATTAAAAGGGCCTTTTTAAAATAAATTTTTTTTTTAAATTATTTAGTATAAAATAATTAATACTTTAGTATATAAGGTTTTTAATAATTATTAAAAGGTTTTTTATAATACTTATATAACTGCCCTTAGCTTAATTTATAATTATTATTTTTACCCGCGGCTTTAGCCTGTAAAGCAAGTTAATTTTTTTATATAATTATTTATTAATAATATTAAGTTCCGCGCTAGTATTTAAAAGTACCTTTATAAATTATTTTTTTACTTTAATTAAGATTTTAATACTTAGGGATATATAAGGGTTTTTCTTACTAGGAAGGGGCTTAGACCTTAAGCCTTTTATAATAATATTTATAAGTATTACTTGCATGTATTAAAAAGGCATGTTATTAATTAGCTTAGGCCCTAATACTAAGTTTATAATAGCTATATTTTTTAAAGTTACTTAGGGAATTTAGGTAATAACACTAGGAGGGCTTAAATTTATAAAAAGTTAATAAAAAAATATAAAGTGTAAATGTTTAAATACCCCAAGAAGGTTATTAATTATAATATTAGCTACTAGTTACTAAAGTATATGGTTAAGTATAAAGTTTATTAGCATTTTTTTTTTTAGCTTAATTACTAGCTTATTTTTAACTATAAGTTAGGATTAAATAATAACCTAAGGCTTTTTTTTTTTTTTTTTTTTTTTATATTTTAACCTTTATAGCTTTTATTACTTTTTTTACCCGGGGCTATTTTTTCGCGTTTTTTAAAAGTTTAGACTTTTTAATTATCTTATTCACGTGCTGGTTAAATCTTGCTAATTAAATAATAAGGTACTTATTATTAGTAGCTTTATATTTTTTAACCTATTTATTAGCTATAAATAACTATAGTTACACCTTAATTAAATTATTAAACTTATAATTAAAGTTTTTACTATCCTTAGCGTTTTTTTTTAGGTTTTTAGTATTTATAAGCTTAATAACTAAGACTTTAATAATATTAATATTTGCTTTTAAAAACTTTAGCTTTAACTAGTTTTTAATAGCTTTTAGTACTTGCTTTGCTATTAGTACTTTTAGCTAGCCTTTAATTTTAGGTTTTTTATTTTTTACCTTGCTAACATACAGCCTATTAATATTTAAATTTTTATAATATATTTTATTTATTATATTTACTATTTATATAATACAGGTGCTTATATAATATTTTAAAGTTTTATAATAATAGTAGTTATTATAAGGCGGGGGCGCTTAAACTAAAAATACTAATATATTATTAAGCGGGTATTATTATTTTTAGTACTATTAAGGCAGGTACTACTAGGGCGGGTGTTGCTAAAATAAATACTACTAAAATAGGTACTACTAGGGCGGGTATTATTAAAAGGCGGCTTTGGTCTAGGGGGGAATATATATAATAATTTAATATATAAATATTTAAGGGGGCGGTGCCTGCCATGTATTTAAAGGGTAGGGGGGTTACTATGCTTATTAGGTTATTATAACTTTAAGGTTTAGTTATAATACTTTAATAGCTTTTATAATTTTTTAAAGGTTATTTTAAGCAGGGCTAAAGTGCCTTTTTTATTAGCTTATAATTTTATTAAATAAAACTAGGGGTTTTTTAGCTACTAAAATACTAGTTATATATTTAAAAGTATTTAAAATATAGCCTTTTTTTTTTAGCTTTTTTTTTTTAAAAATATAATAACCTTTTTATTAACCTTAAGGTATAGTTTTTTTACTACTAGGGTATTTAGCATGTACTTTTTAATTACTTTATACTTAAGCTAGTAGTAGCTCCCTATTTTTAACCTAGATTTTTTAAAAACTTATTAGGCTAGGTTATTTAAAAGGCCTTAAGTTAATTAAATATATTAAGTATAATTATTTAGTTTACTAATTTATATAACTTAGGCTAAAATTATATTATATTTTATAATATAGTTATAAAGGTTATTAGTTCACGTGTGTGGCTAGCTTTTAAATTTTTTAAAATACTAGCATGATTACTTAATTTAATACTAGTTAAGATACTAGTATTTATTTAGTATAATAATTTTTAAAATCTTTTAGTCTTATTTAATATACCCTTTTAGGTTTTTAATAATATTTAAAATATTATAACTATAATAGCCTGCTACTTAGGTAACTTTCCCTAGTTTATTATAAATATTCTAGTTCTTGCAGGCTTACTTATATACTTTTAAAAACCTGGTTATATTTTTATTATTAAATATAAGCACGCCCGAAGTACCAGGAATTAGTATAAAAGTAATTAATAAAAAATAATACTTTTTTTTTATTATATTTTTTATATTTTTAAAGGTGCTAGTATTACTACCGCGGGAGTTATTAAAAGGCATGTAAATTTTATTAATAATACTACTAGGCTTACCTTTAGCCACGGGGAATATATTATTAAAATTTTTAATTATAAGCATGGGTATTTATTTAGTGTTTTTATCCCCTTTTTTATTTAAAAACTTAAATACATGGGATATTTTTACTTAATAGTAAAAGTTAATAAGCAGGTAGTAGGCTTGTATGTACTAAAGGTTTTAAATAATTTTTTAAAGGGCTAGGTTTATAAATACTTAATAAAAAATAAAACTTTATAATTATAAAAAAAAACTTATAAAATATTTTTATTTTATTATTAGGCACCTAGTATAACTACCTAGGTAGGCCCTTGGGAGCTTTACTTTAAATTTATTAATTATATTTATACTAAATTTACTAATTTTACTATTTAATTTATTATATTTATTAAGTAATTAATATTTCTTGGGATTACTAGGCCTATTATTTTTTTAAAAATTATTAGGGTACTTTATGCATGGCTTACTTGCCTTACTTACTAGGTTTAATTTATACTTATTATTTAATTCTTTCTAACCTTTAGGCCTTAATAGTTCTTTATTTTTTTTTTTAATAATTTTAGGTGCCTAAGTTACCAAGGCATAGTTACTAGTATTAAAAACTTTTAATTTAGGGGTTTAGCAGGCGCCTTTTTTACCTTTATAATATTAAAAAAACATGCCCTGCGTTAGTTACTAATATATAAAAAGGTAGTATTAAAGTATAAAAGCTAAAAAAGCTAAATAATAATAAAAACCTAGGACTAGATAGTATGTAGTATAGGTAGGAATAATAGTAAAAAAAAAATATATATATATTAGGGTAAATAATTAACTAGGTACAGGAGGCTGGTAGCAAGGCTATAAGTACTATAGGAATTAATATTGGGGTGCAACCCCACTACAATACTTAAGAATTTTATTATTATTAAAAATAATTAAAAAAAAACCTAACTTAAATAATTTAGTTTACTAGCTTAATAAAATATAAAATAAAATATATTTTTTACCTTATTATTTTATATTATTATTAAAACTTATTAATTTAAAATTTGTTATAACTAAAGGTATTTTAGAAAAAAAGTAGCCTAAAATTATAATTTTTAACTTATTTATTTTTTAATTTTAATATAATTAGTATTATATATTAAAATTAAAATATTTTTTTAAAAAAATAAGGAAAAGTTACCCCTGTAACCTAAAGCTAAAATAATATTAAATTATTAATTTTTATATTAATTTTTTTATTAATCCCCGCGTTAATCTTCTTATTAATATTTTTAATAAGCTTTAAAAAAATTAATTTTAGTAATTTTTTTAATTTTAATTTAAAATTAAGCTTAAATAACATAAGTTATTATTTTAAAGCTATTTTACCTTTAAAACCTAGTACTAGTAAAGCTAGCTTTAAAAAATTTAAAAGTTTTAAATATATATAAAAAAGGTATTAAAAAGCTATAAAAAATTATAAACTTTATTATAAAAAAAAGGCTTTTTAAAAGCCTAAGATTAAGTTTAAAAAGGTTAAAAAGTTAAAAAAAAATATATAATAAAACTTAAAATTTAGTTTAAAAATTTAAAAAATTACTTTTATAACACCCCTAAAAATTTTTAAATAAATAATAAAAAAATTATATTTACTATTTAAAATACTTTAAAAGATACTTGTAATTATTAAAAAGGTTAAGTTAAATTTTAAAATAATAAGTAAACCTAAATAAATTTTAAAAAATTTATATATATATAGATTAACCTAATTATAAACTAGGGCTACCGCGTTATTTAGTATTTTTTAATTAAATAATAAAGTACTTAAAATATTATTTTTTAAAAACTTTACTTTATAAAATTAAGCCTATACTTTAATAATTTAAAGTTTAGGGCGCAAGTACTTATTAAAACTTATAATAAAAATATTTATTTATACTTAAAAAAGTTAAAAAAACCCCTAAAAACTATGCTTAAAATAAATATAATAATAATTTATATAAAATTTATTAATAAGTATAATAAGGCCTTAAAGGCTAAAAAAAAAGTTTAAAGCTAGTTTTAACTTTAAAAATAAAAAAAATAAAAATAACTTAAAATAAAACTAGAATA
>NW_020797900.1:4045-54162 GCF_003369625.1 Aspergillus mulundensis | reverse complement strand
TTTAATATTTTTTTTAATATTAAATATATTATAAAAAATATTTTTATAAATTTTATTATTAACTTACCTTTATTAAAGTATAAAGGGCGCGTTTATAATATAATTTTAATAATTATAAATTAATTTAATAAAAAAGTAAAATATTTTTTTATTATTAATAAAATTATTATAAAAAAGTTAGCTAATTTATTTATTAAAAAAATTATATATAATATAAGGTTGCCCTAGAGTATAATAATAAATTAAGGTTTACTTTTTATTTTAAAGTATTAAATAGCCTTTTATTAAGTATTATATATTAAGTAATAACTTAGTATAATATATTATTTTTAATTAAATAATTAAATTAAGTACTAAAATTAAATACTTAAGGTATATTTACATGTATATTATAATTACTAGTAAAGTAATTAAGTATTATACTTATTACTAGTATACTTTACTTATAATAACTTAAAAAATAACTTAACTAGCTACGCTCCGCTTATAATAAGCTATAAATAAAAACTAGTAATTTTTAGGCTTAAAAACCTAAAAAAATTAATATTTTATTTTTTTATTAAAAAGTGTTTATATTATTTAAAATAGCTTTATAAAAACTTATAGGATTATATAAATAAAATATAAAAAAAATAAATACTTTACTATAATTAAAAATATTATTTAGTAAAATTTAAGGTTAAAAATAATATTTTARTATTTTTAAAAAATATTAAATTAATATATTTAAGTAAAAAACTTAACCTAAAGTATAATAAACCCTTTAAAATTAAATTTATTATTAAAAAGCAAGTATATTGGCTCCGGCTTACTAGTATATATAAATAATTAAAGATTTATTTAGTATTTTATATTTCTTTTTTAAAGTTATTTATATAGCAAGATAACCTTAAAAAGAAAAAAAAATAATTATTAATTATAAAGTTAGTTAATAAAAAAAAATAAAAAGTTAAAGCTATTTTTAAAAAATAATATATTTATAAATATAATAAATTTTTTATTAAGTAAAAGGGCTGGCCTAGCTATAAAAATTTATAAAAACTACTTTTTAATTTTAAGCATGTATAAAAAGCCTTAGTAAATTATAAAAAACTAGTTATAATAATATTAGTTTACTACTAGTTTAAAAAAAAAAGGTAATAACCTTATTAAGTTAAATACCTTTTTTTTACTAGGTTTTAAGATTTAATAAACCACTAGTATTATTAAAAAATTATTAAATTATTACTTAATTACTATTAATTACCTATGGCTTTAAAAAAGGGTATAAGATTTTTTATTTTATAAAATTTTAAAATTATACCCAAGGCTATAAGTAAAATAGTTACCTTTTTTATTTTTTTATAAAATTTTAAAATTTAATAAACTATAGCTAGAACACCGCCAGCTTGGTATTAAAACTTATTTTAAGTTATAATTTAAAATAAAAAACTATGTTTATGTTAAAGTTAAAGTATTAAAAAAAAAGGATTTTTTATTTTTTTTTAAAAAAAAATAATAACTAGCTATATAGTAAAAAATATAATAAAAAATTACTATTTAGTATTAAGAGCAGGAGCAGGGGCCTTTTTAGGTATTTTTTTTTATATTTAGTATTTTTTTAAAAAAAAAGGTATAATAAGCTTGTTTTTTAAAAAAAAGATATTAATAAACTAGTAACTATCCTAGCTATTATTAAAATAGGCCAGGGGCTATTTAATAATAAGTTAAAAAAATTAAATAAGCTTTTAAATAATTAAAGCTAATACCTTTATTATATAAACCTTAGGGCTTATTTTTTTATTATAAGCCTTTATTATTAATTTAACTTAATAATTAAATATATTTTAATAATAAATATATTTATTATAGTTACTAGGGTTTATTTATTATAAAAAAGTAATATTTTTTTTATATAAAATAGCAGGGGAAAACAAGTACCCTTATTATAAATATAATAAAAGTAATTATACCTAGGGGTTAAATAAATATAGTTATTAAGGTTATTAATTAACTTATTATTTTTATATATCTAAATATACTTTATATACTACAAGTAAACCTATTTTTTATTAATTAATATTTATATTAAAGCTATTCCCCTAGTAAACTAGTTAAAAATAAAAAGTATTTATAAAAAAAAGGCCAAAGGCTAGAAAAAAAAAGCCTATAAAGGTAGTAATATAAAACTTATAATAAAAATATTAATAATAATAGTAGCTAGTATAGCGCGAGGTAAAATAAAAAAAATAAGTTAAAAAATATAAAAAAAATTACTAAATTATTACCTATAACCTTATTATATATTTTAAAGGTATTTATTAAATATAAGTTATACTAGTTATTACTATTATTATTATTACCTAAAAACTAATTAAAATTAAAGTTTTTAAATTTAAAAAAAAATAAATATAAAAAAAAAATTAGGGACACCAAGGGCTTTTAAAGTTAATAAAAATATTATATTAAAGGGGTTTTATAATTATACTATAATAAAAGTATAAGGGGCAAAGGTAAGGGTATTTTAAATTATTATAATTATAATAAGGTACTTTTTTTTACTTGCTAAAAAGCCAGGGCAGTACTTAAAAAGGCTTTTTTTTACTTATAATAAAAAAAAGGTAATTTTTTATTTAGTAAAAAATTTAATAAATTTAGGAATTTATAAAATTATAAACTATATTATAATTTATACTTTTATACTAAGTATTATTAAAGCGCCGCCTTTTTTTTTAGTTATAAATAAATATTATATTTGATTTAAAGCATTATAAATAATAAAAATAAAATACTAAATTTAATATATTAAATAATATTTTAATAAAGTTAAAAATAGTAATAATAAAGCTATATTTAATATTAATATTAATAATAATAATAGTATTTTATTATTATTTTTTTTTAGTTTAATAGCGGGTCGCGGATAACCCTTTAATTAAAAAAAAAATTATTAAGGCTAATATTTTTTTATTTAATATTACTAAAGCTAACTTACTATTAATTTAAAATTAATATTTTAAGTAACCTAAGCTTTAATTTTAGGCTGCCAAGGCTTAATATATTTTATTATTATATTAAGTTATATAACTTAACTAGGTTATTAATATTTAAAAACTTAATTATTAATTAAATAAGGCTAGGGTAGGCCTTAAGTATAAGCTAAAGTAAAAATTTATATATAAAATATTTAAACCTATATTTACTTTTTAATTAAAAATAACTTAAGTATAACTTAAAGGTTTATAAAGGTAGCCTTAAGGCTAGCCTTTTTTTTAAATTTTTAAGTAACTTTTTTAGTATTATTTAACAGGGTTTAAAATACTTTATTCTTATTAGTTAAATTTCTTTGTTAATATCTTTATTATTAGTAAAGATCTTTAAGACTTATTGGTCTTACATACTTAATGCCTTACACCCGTATATAACTGCTTATTTAAGTTATTAAGGCCCTAAATCTTAACTATAATAAAAGAACTTTTTAAAATTTACTATACCTTAATAAAATTAAGTAATATAAGGCTTAAAATAAGCCTTTTTTAATACTTGCTTAAATAGTTAACTAACTTAAATTTACTTTACGCCTACGCCTTTAAACTATTAAAAACTTTTTAAAGGTACTTTAAATAAATAAAACCTAGGTAACAGGCGGAATACATGTAAAGATTTAAATTACTTATAATAAAAATAAAAAATTTAATTTTTTTTATATTATTATATAATACCAGCATTATAAAAAATAAATATTTTAGGGTTTTTTTTATAAAAATATTAAAGGGCCTTGCTTTTTTTAGTATAAAAAGTTAAAAAAAATAAATTTAAAAAAGTATTAGTAATATATTATTCCCCTTATTAACTTATACATTTAGTAATATTTAGGCCTTATTATTATATAAAATAACATGCCTTATTATAAAGCCCGCGTAATTATAACTAAGTTTAAAAAATAAGGCCTTTACTTATTAAATTAGCCTATATTTTTTTTAAATTTAAACCTAATTAAAATATATTAGGATAAAATAAAAAATAAGATTTAAAAAAATTATTTTTATAAGGTTAATAACTTAAAAAAGCTAAAAAAAATTATATAAAAAGCCTAGGATATAATTAATATTATAAAACTTATATTATTTATTAATACTATATTTTAATAAATTTAAAATATTATTATAACACGTGGGGGCTATATAAAGTAATAAATTTACTTTAAATAACTTTAATTTTACTTTAAATAGCTTTACTTTTAGCTAGTTTAGGCTATTATTTTAGGTTTTTATATTACTTTTTTTTACTTATTATAAAATTTAATACTTTAAGTACCTTGGCATAGTGTTTTATATAATAAAATATATTTTTTTCTGCGCTAGCGAACGCTAACTAAAGGGCTAAGAATTCAAAACTTGGCTTCTGTGGTGGGTACCTATGGACCATAGGCCAAATAGGCGAAGGAAACGGTTGGAGCTACATCACATTGTGCTTTTGTCGGAAAGCAAGAGATATTTTAATATTCAACAATACTATTCAAAGACAACGGCCATCCTCTTACTCGACGTCCCTGCCTGCATCTCGCGGATCATCGCGTCCACATCCTCCAGCCCAGATCGCACTTCAATCTCCGGCGTTATGCCATGTTTCGCAGTAAAGTCGACCGCTTTGCCCATGCGCTGCGGGATACTCGTGCTCTCAGCCTTGACAACATATGTACCAATGGCCAAGTCAAATGTCGACAGCTCAAGCGGGCTGGAGCTGATGCCAATGACCATCAGCACACCCCCTGGCCGAATGATCGACGGCGCGCTCTTATAGGCAGCTGCAGCGCCGCTGAATACTGCGGTCGCATGGACTCCGCCATTGGTAATTTTCTTTATTTCTGTGGCAAAGTCCGTTTGAGACAGAGAGTTGAAGATCACATCGGCACCTTGTTCCCTGCACGTTTCAAGTGCGCCGTCGTTGATATCGATCGCAATGACCTGGAACCCCATCGCCTTCGCGTACTGCACGGCCAGCTGTCCGAGGCCTCCGGCGCCAATGGCAGCGAACCACTGCCCTGGCTTTAAGTCGCACGAATCCACGGCGTGGAATGCTAGAATGGTTAGCAACCGCTTGATGATAAAGATGCCAAACGTACAGGTAATCCCAGCGCAGAAGATAGCCGAGCTGCGCTTGGGATCAAGCTGCGCAGGGAGCCGAATGACATTCTGCCAGTCGACAGCCGCGTACTCCTGGAAGCATCCAAAGTCCGTGACCCCTCCAAATCCAGAGACGACGGGCTTCCCGTTGGTGCAGTGGTTGTTGTGCACCATGCAGCCCTCGCACTCGAAGCAGCAGCCGTTGATATAGAGAAAGCCGACCGGGTCGCCTTCCAGGAACCCCTTGTCCGTGCAGTTGGCACCGAGCTTGGAGACGTAGCCTGCGCCTTCATGGCCGAGGGTGAAAGGCTCGGTCATGTTTGGTTGGTTGATTGCTAGGATGTCTGAGTGGCAGAGAGATGCGGAGGCGAGTTTGACGAGGATCTGGTGCGGTGCTGGCGAGGGGATCGGGATCTGCTTGACCACCACCTTTTGCTGCTGGGGGTCCCATTGCGCGGCTTTCATCGTTTGGTTCGTCATTTTATCGATAGCAGTTATTGCGAACATGTTAGGTACCTTGGTGGCCGAGATGTAGAATATAAATACAGCTGAATGGCCCCAAGACCTTTGAACAGGGGGCGCCCCCGCGCGGCAATCATTTTCCAGCGTGCGCTCATCCCGGCATGGGCTCAGTTACCTACGGCTGGGGTAGGCATCCAGGCAGGCATCTACCTACAACTGACTGTCACTGCATGATGTCGGTTGTGATGAACACTTGTCTATCGATCTGGAAGATGGACGCAGTTGGTGGATACTTCGCTACCGAAGCACTCGCTGCTTTATGATATGACCCTTTGGACCAAACAGAGAGTATTACTGAGAAAGGAAGCCATTATATATAAGTCGATGTCAGCTTTAGACATGCTCAATCATCTCAACGTCCGCCTTGCTCTCCGAGACAACATCCCCCTTCTCCTGTCCCTGAAGACGTCTCGCCACATTATAATGGACCAAATCCCTCATGCTCGGCACAAAGCAACTAGCGACAATCAAAATAACGCTAAATGGTATCGTGCAAAGGAAGACAACGCGGAAGCTCTCCGAATACGCGATCTTACGAGCCGCCATTGAGGCCGCAACAACGCTGTCTGTGGCACCCGGCACCCCGTCAGGGATTGACCCAGCGGACACAGCCTCAAGGAGCGCGGACAGAGAAGACTCAGGCAGACCAGCTGCGGTGGCTGCCGCACCCACATATTTCGGGATATTCTTCTTCACCTCGTTATCCAGCACAGACACGTACACGGCCTGTGCAACCGCTCCCCCGAGAGCGCGGAGCGAACCCAGAACGCCCGTTGCAAGGCCGATGTCCTGTGCCTCGACGACGAGGGTCACGCCGGGGAAGGTGATGTTGTCGACGTAGCCGACGGCTGTTGTAGAAGCTTTGGTCAGAGCGTGCAGATCCGGAGGGGGACTCGACATACCGATACAACCCAGCGTGCCCAGCGCGATCGTCATCGACCAGGTATCCGGGCCCAGAGCGCAAAGTGGGGTGATAAAGGCCATCGAGAGACAAGATGCAATGATGCACTGGTATTTGACTCCGGGGACGAAGCCCAGCGCCATTCCGCCCAGTACCTGGCCGAGGAGAATTCCACCGCCGACCACGGAACTCTGCAGACCGATCTGGATGGAATCGGTCGTGTAGATTGAGGAGATGATCTGTGGCCATAGCACAGTGAAGGAGTAGTAGACCATTGCGCCCACGGCTGCGTCGGCGACGATTGCAACGAACCCGACGTTCTTGAATAGCCGCGGAGGCATGAACGGTCGGGTTTTGCATACGAAGCCCTCTGTATTGCTTAGCGGAGTTTATGGAAAAGATGCCCGGACGTACCGTAGAAAACAAAGGCTGCTATGGTAGTGATGCCGATGAGCAGAGTGCAGAGGGTCGGTGCGCTGACCCAGGGGTAACTGGTCCCTCCCCAGGACAGCCCGATGAGGAACAGCACGCAGCCCGCAATGAAGAGGAAGATACCTAGGAAGTCGAGTTCCTTGAACATCTCCCACTTCGTCTTGCCGTCGACATTGAGCTGTGCGTACTTCGGTGGATGGTAGAGGAAGTGATATAGGATGGTGGCGATGACAGCGAGGATCAGTCCGATATAGTAACTCCACCGCCAGCCCTGGCTTGTATTCTGGATCAGCAGTCGAGCAAGAACAGGCCCGAAGACAGCAAAAGGTAGCGAGGACAGGAAGACGATCGTCACGATCACGCCGCGGTATTTGTTGGGCACGAGCTCGCCCAGGATGATTCCAAACGAGAGCTGGCCTGCAGCCGAGACCCCATTGAAGACATTCGCGGCAATCAGCATCTCGACGTATGTGGCTCGCGCTCCGACGATGCACCCGATGATAGAGAGGATCATTGAGC
Organism: Aspergillus mulundensis; assembly: GCF_003369625.1. Classification (NCBI taxonomy): domain Eukaryota; kingdom Fungi; phylum Ascomycota; class Eurotiomycetes; order Eurotiales; family Aspergillaceae; genus Aspergillus; species Aspergillus mulundensis. Next base: position 46,683 of record NW_020797900.1, on the reverse strand, counting down.
CCTGCACGATCCACTTCCTACCAAAGATGTCGGAGAGACGGCCGATGAGGAGGAACCCAATGCAGCTTGAGAGCGTCCATACGGTGGCTACCCAGTTGATATTGGGGGAATTGCCCAGCTCGGCGTTGATCAGGCTCAGGGTGTTTGCTGGCATCACCCAGCCCAGGTAGGCTACGATCGATCCGAGGCATTGGGCCTGGAGAGTTAATACTGAGTTATCGGGTCAGATGGTACGTACCAGCACTGTGCCCAAGAAGGGCAGGCTCCGGAAGTAGCCCTTGGGCATGTCTTCCACATCGCCCCCGATGGCCTGGACGTCGACGTAGGTGACGGTGCCATCGGCATGGACCACCTCTTTCGGGGCATTGGAGTCAGCAGTTTTGGTTGAAGACATGGTGGGGAGTGGTGTCGACTCCAGCTTTTTTCCGAAACCCTATGTTTTATGTATAACAAAGATCTGGATCTGATAGACTCCCGATCTCTGGTCCAGTCGATCGGAAAAGGTTTTCCCACGCTATCCCCGCATTTACCCCGGATTACAGGTCTGCAGAAGAGGTGGAGGGTCTGGAGGAATCCATTCATCTAGATCTGACAGAAGTCGAGCCCTAACACGCCCACCCTCCGTCAATAGAATGGGTAGCACCGGTAATAAATGAAGACGCATCACTCAGAAGGAAAACAATCAAGTTGGCCACCTCCTCCGGCCTCCCTGGCCGTGCCAACGCCGTGTCCGTCTTGACGTTCTTATTACCGTTGATGTCGGCGGAGAGGGATAGCATCGGCGTTTCGATCGCGCCTCTGATCACGTCAGTAACTCTATCAATAAGGGTCAGGCTGTCGTACGGGGCAATGCAGTTGACTCGGATGTTCCGGTCCTGTCCAACTTCCTTCGCAGCGGCGCGTGTCAGCCCAATGACTCCGTGCTTGCTGGCAGTGTAGGCGGCGTTGTTCTGGAATCCCATGATGCCGGCGATACTTGCTGCATTGACGACGGCGCCATTGTCAGCCATGACTTGGAGTTCTGCCCGCATACACTGCATGACGCCCTTGAGGTTGATGTCCATGACCCAATCCCACTCTTCGGTGTCGGTGTCTTTGACCTGTTCGCCCAGTTAGTACTCTATAGAGCCAGAAATGATGGGTACTTGCCCCCTTCAAGCCGATCGACTTTCCAATAACGCCAGCCAGGTTTGCAGCGCCATCCAGCTTTCCGCCCCATTTGACCGTCTCTTGGATCCAGCTGTCAACGGAACTGGCTTGACGGACATCGACTGTCTGCACGAAAGCATCACCGTAGCCGGCGTCTTTGATCTCTCTGGCTACTTCCTCCAGAGCTTGCTGTTGGATATCGCCAATGGACACTTTGGCACCGAGGGACGCAAGCAGTTTGGCGGTTGAGCGCCCGATGCCGGAGGCGCCGCCTGTGATGGCAATCACTTTACCAGTAAAGTCAATCATATTGTATGCTGCAGTCTATCTTGCAGAAAGGAACTGTGCAGATAGTCTATATAGTCTCTTACCCCAGCCGTTTGTCGGGAGAAGATACCCCGCCCAGCTAAGAGGGTGGTCGCACAGATCCCCGAGCTCCTTGCAAGTTGCCTGGATGAGACTCCGGTGAGAATAATTGTTCTTCAGACCAACCAATCTAACAAATCTAAAGTACACTTGCAACCAACGGATCCACCAGAGTAACCATGACCCTGACCCCCCTCTCCGGACACAAAATGCGCGCCCCATCCGGCCCCAGCACATCCCGCATCTCCTCACTCGTAGCAAACTTCTCGTAGTCCTCCCAGCTGTGGAAATACATCTCCGAGCATGCGTCCCATTCGAAATCGAGAGGTCTTGGTCCGAGCTTCGCCGCCGCTTCGGTGAGGTCCTGCCGGTTGTGGACCTGCGAGTACTGCAGGATCTTGGCCTCGCTGTAGATTTTGGAGTTGAGGACGAGGGGGCCGTGGACCTCGCGCCAGTACTTGTCGAAGTCGGCTTTGGAGAGGGAGGGGTGGCGGGTGAAGAAGCTGCTCACGCGGATGAGGGGCTTTGGTGTGGGCAGATTGCTTTTGTCGCACATGGTGGAAGTAAGTATGGCAATTTAGGAGAACGTTGATGAGGATGGCTTTCAGTTCACCGTTTGAGCCCTATGAATCACGTTGGCTCTTCTTCAGCTCTTCAGGGATAGTCTCTGGGCGGGAAAGGGCTGGATGTGTGCCGGGTGTCGATAACCGTGGGGAGAGCTTAGCCCTAAACCTCAGTGGAGATGACAACTAAGCAGCATATCCACTCTATCAAGTCTATTCTAACAAGGCAACCGTCAGATACCATTCTTGGCTTGCAACGCAATCACAATGCTGCCGCGCACTGCCACCGAAAAGACCTGGGCTCTGGCCACCGTGGGCCTCGTCCTGAGTGCCTCGTACATCCTCGGCCTGGCCATCTACCGACTGTATTTCCATCCACTAGCCAGATTCCCCGGACCGAGACTCAATGCGATCAGCTCATTGCCCTCGATCTACTCGCTGCTTCGTGGCCGATTAGGGCTGGAAACCAAGCAACTGCACGACAAGTACGGCTCGGTCGTGCGAGTCTCGCCGAACGAGCTGGCCTTCAACTCGGCCCAAGCTTGGGAAGACATCTACGGGTTCAAGACGGGTGGTCGCAAGAACATGCACAAGGATCCCATCCATGTCGGCTCCGTCGACCCTTTGCCCGGCGCCTCAACCCTGACGATGGCCGACGACGAAAACCACGCTCGCCAGCGACGAGCCATGTCGCATTCTTTCTCGGAGAGGGCGTTGAAGGAGCAGGAATATATTATCCAGCACTACGTCGACATCCTCATAGGCAAGATGAAGGAGATGGCAGACAAGAATCAGCACTTCAATCTGGTGAACTGGCTGAACTTTACGACGTTCGACATCATCGGTGATCTGGCCTTTGGCGAGCCCTTTGGCTGTCTCGACCTGGGCGCATTCCATTCCTGGGTTGCCTTGATCTTCGAGACCGTCAAAGTCGGCGCACTGGAACAGGCCACTCGACGCATGGCGGAGGCAGGATCATGGACGCAGACAACGCTGCTGAACATGATCCCCAACTACCTCAGACAGCGACGACGCGACCATCTAACCCGCAGCCGCGAGAAGGTCGAGCAGCGCCTGCGCAACGGACCGGGCGAGCACAACGACTTCATCTACTACATCCTGCGTCAAAAGGAGAAATACGATCTGCACAACAACGAGATCATCCTAAACAGTGCGTTGTTCATCGTAGCAGGCAGCGAGACAACCGCAAACCTCCTATCCGGCCTCTTTGCCCGTCTCCTCCGAAACACCGACAAGATGCACAAGCTCTACGCCGAAGTCCGCGCTGCTTTCCAGCACGAGGACGAAATCAACTACCAGCGCACCAGCCACCTCGCCTACCTCAACGCATGCCTGGAAGAAGGCCTGCGCATCCACCCCCCAGTTCCCACGGGCCTCCTCCGCACGGTCCCCAAAGCCGGCGACACGATCGACGGCCACTGGGTCCCCGGCGGCACCTCCGTCTCGGTGGGTGGGTGGGCGGCCTCGCACAACCCGGCGAACTTCCGGGACTGCGACGCGTTCATTCCCGAGCGATGGCTGGACGGCGAGCCCGCGTACGCGACGGACATCAAGAGCGGCATGCAGCCGTTCTCGCTTGGTCCGCGGGGCTGCATCGGCAAGAACCTGTCGTACATGGAGATGCGTATCATCCTTGCGCGGCTGGTGTGGAACTTTGATGTTGTTAGTATCGATGGCGCGTGGCAGTGGGATCCCGAGGGCGAGATGAGGCATATGAAGGCTTATACGACGTGGCAGAAGCCGGATCTTAATGTGAGGGTGGTTCGTGTGCAGCGGGGGGGTGGGAGGACGGCTGGGTCGTATTGTGTGAAGAGCCAGGCTCAGAGGGAGGGGAAGGAAGACCTGTAGTTTGGCTTCATAGCCCTGGCTATGATGTATTTTCTTGTTTGTTGTTTGGGCACATGCTGCGTTCTGTTCTAATGTTTTTGGAGGAGCTACCAGTAGCGGTGTACTTATGCAGCCAAAATTGAGTAGTGAATAGCGAGTCATTTGCTCCTTCCTGCAGAAGAATGAAGGCAACAGGTCTCAATTCCCCGACTCAATCAACCCCAAAAGTGGACCGGATGCAAGCCACTTGCTCGGACGTCTTCAGCCTGTGCTCAACCGCCATCCATCGACGTCTGCATGACTTGCGTCACCTACTTCAGTGAATCATCTATATGATAAAGCTTGAGTCGTCACTGGGGTACTGCCTTCGCATACTCGAAGATCTTACGACCATCATGGATTCGAATCAACCCATCCACCACGAGCGGCATATCCGCATCATCTGCATTGGCGCCGGTGTCTCGGGTCTCCTCTTCGCGTACAAGCTGCAGCGAAGCTTCTCCAATTTCTCTCTCGTCATCTACGAGAAGAACCCCGAGATTGCCGGCACATGGTTTGAGAACCGCTACCCAGGGTACGCTCTGTCTCATCATATGTACCTAACGGCATCCTCGTGCTAACCCACGTCCGCTCAGCTGCGCCTGCGACGTCCCCTCACACAACTACACCTGGTCTTTCGAACCAAAGCCCGACTGGTCAGCGAGCTATGCCAGCAGCAAGGAGATTTTCGACTACTTCGACACCTTCTCGCGCAAGTACGGGCTGCGCCACTATTGCCGGGTCCTGCACCAGGTTGTCGGGGCTAAATGGAACGCCCAAGGCGGCTACAACGTCCGCGTGCGAGACCTGCAGTCGGGGAAGGAGTGGAATGACTCGTGCGATATCTTGATCAACGCGGGTGGGATCCTCAACTCGTGGCGCTGGCCTGCGATCCCTGGTCTTGACAGGTACAAGGGGACGCTGGTGCATACTGCCAACTGGGACGACTCGATCTCGCTGGAAGGGAAGCATGTTGGACTCATTGGGAATGGGTAGGTGGGACACATTCAGAACCATGTTCATCGCCAACCTCTATAGGTCTTCCGGTATCCAGGTTCTACCGGCTGTTCTGCCTGAAGTCAAGAAGGTGACGACCTTCATCCGCGAACCGACCTGGGTGTCGCCCGTCAAAGGCCTGGAGCAGCACATCTTCACCGAAGAGGAGAAGAAAGCTTTCGCATCCAACCCAGGCCATCTAACCGAGTACCGTCGCGGGATCGAAAGCGGCATGAATGGCCAATTCGCCATCTTCCTCCGCAACACCGAGGGCCAAAGGTCGACGCGGGAGTACATGACCCAGCAGATGAGGGAGAAACTCAGCAACGCCGAGCTGGACAAGGTCCTCATCCCCGAATGGTCGGTCGGCTGCCGAAGGATCACGCCGGGGGTCGGCTATCTCGAGTCGCTCAGCCACGAGAAGGTCAAGGTCGTGTACGGCAACATCACCGAGGCCAGCGAGAACGGCTGCATCTGCGACGACGGCAACGAATACGCAGTCGACATTCTCATCTGCGCGACCGGCTTCGACACCTCGTTCCGCCCGCGCTTCCCCATCATCGGGCCGGGTGGAAACAACCTGCAGGATGCATGGAAGGACGAGCCCCATTCCTACTTTGGCATTGCTGCCGCAGGCATCCCCAACTATCTCACCTTTCTTGGCCCAAACAGCCCTGTTGGGAACGGACCTGTATTGTCTGCCATTGGTACGTCTTCCACACACACATAGGAAAGACGATCTAACAACCACCAGAAGCCCAAGCCGACTACATGATGAAACTGATCGACCGCTACCAAACAACCAATATCCACAGCTTTGCGCCAAAACACGAAGCCGTCACCGACTTCATCCAGTTCAAAGACGCCTTCATGCGCCGCACCGTCTGGGCCGACGGCTGCCGCTCCTGGTACAAGTCCACTGACCCCAACGGCCCTGTGACAGGCCTATGGCCAGGCTCAACACTGCACTACATCGAAGCGATGAACGAGGTAAGGTTTGACGACTGGGAGGTCAAGTACAACGGGAACCGGTTCGCGTGGTTGGGGAATGGGTATAGCCAGACGGAGATCGATGAGACGGCGGACTGGGCGTATTATATCCGCGACCATGATGATGGGCAGTTTCACAGTCGCAATAAGAGGCTGCGGATTGTGAATAAGTCGGGGACGAGAAGGCCGGAGAAGACGGCTTTTACGGTGTTTCCGAGGATTTAGGGTATTATGAATGCCATGTCAATGCTTGGAATCAACAAACCCAGTGCAGTTATACTACTGTAGTCGAGAAAATGTCGCTTCTTTTGATCTTCCACAGTTCTATCTAGATTTCAGGTCAAAATGGTCCTTAGTCCAGTGTTGCACATGGTCTTATAGTGGCCCGGGGAAGGGTTCAAAGGCAAATGTCTCGGATATGGCCGATATATATTTTGCAACAAGACTAAACACCAAGAATATCCGCAAGTTAAAAGACCATGTACATCAATACGTCAGATTGATCATGACAGTCTTCGGCTCCGTAAAGTGCTCCAACGCATCGCGCCCGCATTCCCGCCCCAGGCCACTCTGCTTCGACCCGCCAAAGGGGGTATTCAGGAAGTTCAGACTGATGCAATTGACACCAACCATGCCGGACTCGAACTCACTGGCCACGCGCAGCGCCCGGTTGATATCCTGCGTAAAGACGCCCGCCATGAGCCCGTACTCAGTGGCGTTGGCCTTCTTGAGGACTTCCTCCTCGGTCTTGAACGAGTTGAGGATCGACACAGGACCGAAGATCTCCTCCTTGTAGATCTCTTCATCTTGCTTGACGTCCGTGAACACAGTCGGCTGGATGTAGAAGCCTTTATCCCCGACTCGCTGGCCGCCCGTGAGGATCTTGTTAGTCTGCGCCCCGCGCTCGACGAAGCCGGTGACGCGCTGGAATTGCGCTTTGTCGACTAGGGGGCCCATTACAGTTGACGGATCCTCTGGGTCGTTGATCCCCTTGGCTTTTTCCTCCAGCGCGGCCTTGTACTTCTCCGTGAACTTGTCGAAGATGCCTTCTTGAACGTATACCCTCGAGGCAGCGAAGCATGCCTGGCCCGTGTTGATGGTGATGGCATTGACGCACCAGGTCACCGCATTCTCGAGGTTCGCGTCGTCGAAGACCACGGCCGGCGATTTCCCGCCCAGTTCGAGGGTGACCCGCTTGAGGTTCGACTCGGCCGCCATCTTCTGCACCTTTTTGCCCGTCGGGATGGAGCCCGTGAAGCTGACCTTGCGGACGCGCATGTGGCTGGCTAGTAGGGCGCCCGTCTTCCCATCGCCCGAGAGGACCTGGAAGACGCCGGGCGGGAATCCGGCCTCCTTGATCAGTGCGCCTAGTGCCAGGGCCGCGAAGGGCGTCTTCTCGGACGGCTTCAGGATGAAGCAGTTACCGGTCGCCAGGGCCGGAGCAGCCTTGAGGCCGACGGTCCCGATCGGGCCATTCCAGGGGACAATGCCGGCCGTGACGCCGAGGGGTTCGTGGCGGGTGATGCGCATGAAGCCGTCCTGCTGGGGATATGCCTCGCCGGCGAACTTGTCGATCCAGCCGGCGTTGTACTCGAAGGCGTTGGTGCAGAGGTCGATCTCGAACTTGCCGAAGGCGTTGTAGGGGGCGCCCAGGGTGAGCCGGGTTAATTCGGCGAGTGCCTCTGCGTGCTCTTGGACGAGGGCCGCGAACTTGAGGAGGATGCGGCGCCGCTCGGTCGCGGTGATGGCTTTCCATTGCGGGAAGGCGGCTTCGGCGGCGGATACGGCGGCGTCGACGTCTTCTGGCCCGGCTTGGGGGACTTTGTTGGAGACGAGGGAGTTGTCGCGGGGGTTGAAGACGCTGAAGGTGGAGGGGTCCTTTGGGTCGATGTATTCGTTGTTGATGAAGAGCTGGGTGGGCAGGGTGCCGCGGGAGAAGGGGAAGGTTGCGGGGGACATGGCGACAGGGTGTAGGGAATTGGAGGTGACTGGGAAAATGGATCTTGCTGGCGATTAGGTACCTATATACCCTGCAATGTCGGACAGAGGGGAAAACGATACCAACCAGAGGCAGCCATTTTCCTCTGCAGGCGCCACAGGGCTTGGCTGGGCGGGGTTCTTTATACGCATACGCTCGATCGGGCATGATAAGCGCCTGTCAACTACAGGTCAGAGGGACACGAATCATCCTTGCCAGTGGAGGCGTGTGAGCATGAATCAGGGATCAGAGGGAGCAGAGGGGGCAGAGGGAGGGGGCAGCGGGGCCGAGGGCACAGAATGCGGGGGGGATCGACCGAGACCAGCCGGATTCCCCGGATGAGCTTCAGCTTCTCCTCTGCATTTCCATCTTGTCATAACAATGGCTGGGCCTCAGAACACGAACCGCCAGTCCGACTCGTCCGGGTCCGGCAATGAAACCTCTTCCAAGCCTCGCCATCGAGCATCAGTCGCCTGCGTGGCCTGTCGAGAGCGCCGGACACGATGTGTAGTCCAGGCAGGGGAGACATCCTGCACTCAGTGCCAGGAGAGTGGCCAGGAGTGTATCATCAAGAACGATGACCAGAGGCGAAAGTACGCTGCTTAGCTTGGAGGATTGAGACCGTGCTGACTGTGTTCCAGACCGGTGTCCAAGGCGTACGTGAGCCAGCTCCAAGACCAGATCCAACAACTCCAGGCCGCTTTACGTGAGAAGGAAGAGCAGTCTACAATACGCCAGAACCAACCGGTCAACACTAATCACGTCGAAACGACCGAGTCCGGAGAGAATCGCCCCCAGCTAGAGCCCTCGCAGCCCTACTCCCTCCCTGTGCCAGCCGATACACCGGAACCAGCGCTCCCTCAATACAAAGACAGTCCAGCACGCAGTTCAGACAGTCCGCCCTACCGACCACTCACGCCCATCAACTCCGGCCTCCGAAAGTCGTCGATGGCCCACCGGCTGCTGTCCACTCGAGGGCACGTCAGCTTCGACCAGCTGGCGGGCCAGCAACGGTACTTTGGCCCGACCACAAACTGCCACATCTACCTGGACATCGCATCCGAAAGTGAAGAAAGCCGGCGACAAGCCCGAGAGCAGTGGCGGCGGACGCAGCGCGTCCTGTCCGCCCTGTCGCACGAGTCGCAGGAATACCTCATGCGGCTGTTCTGGAAGCACTACAACTCGGTCATCCGCGTCGTCCACCAAGAGGCCTTTGAGGCTGGACGAGATGCTGGCGGAGGGCCTTTCTACTCGGGCTTTCTACATATATGCATCCTCGCCGCGGGATATCGCTTCGCAGATAAACAGCGGCCAGACATGATGCGCATCACCCTCCCTGGCAGGGAGTCGTTGCTGCATCGCGAGGCCAAGTACATGCTCGACTACGAGATGGAGCGGCCTGGCGGTCTTCCCTCCATTGCGGCTCTGTTGCTCCTCGGCGACCTCGAGGTCGGCTGCGGTCGCGACAACGCGGGCTGGCTGTACTCGGGCATGGCCTACCGGTTATGCTTCGACGTTGGCCTCCATCTGGACAGGTCCGGGTCGGGCGTGTCCCAAAGCGACATTGAGATCGGGCGCATGACGCTATGGGCGTGTGTCATTTTCGACCGGTACTGGGCACTCTTCCTCGGTCGGCCGACAGCACTCAAGCCAGACGATCTGGAGATCTACGAGCTCTCGCAGCAGTTCGACCGACTGGGCAGTTCACCCCCAGGCTCGGAGAAAACCCTCGAGCTGCAGATCTACCAGGCCCTCTTCGAGCTCATGGAGATGGGCGGCAAGATCACCGGCATCACGCATGTCTCCGGCCACGATCCCAACCACGACCGCCATATGTATCTGCGCATGGCCGCCCTGGACAGCGAGCTGGAGCGCTGGTATGCCCGTCTCCCAGAAGCCCTAAAGTACACCGCGGAGAACGCCACCACCGCGCCTCCTCCTTTCTTTCTTCTTCACCAACAGTTCTATTCCACCATGATCATGCTGCACCGTCCGTTTGCAGGATACGACAACATCCTCGACAGCCAGGGCGAGCGCAAAGTCAGCGAGGCAGGAGTCAAGCATCTCTCAGCCCTCTCGCATGCAACCTGCACAACCTGCGCCGGTCGCATCGCCCAGATCTTCTGGCAGCAGCGTCAGCGCTTCGATACGCGAAAGATCTTCGTCACTGGACTGCAGCACTCCGGCAACGCAGCCACGGCCCTGGTTGCGGCCATCGCGTCGTCCACCGACCGGGTCGCCAACGATCGGAGCATGCGATACCTGGAGTGTCTCGTCGCCGTCATGGACGACATGGCGGAGCCATACCAACCCGCCGAGCAGATGGCCACCATATTCAAGGCCGTGCTGCAGGAGCTCCGAGAGCTCCATCCGTCGTTGCAGTCGTCGAATGTCGTGCCGGCCCGCAGAGGCAGTTCCGCAGACGTTGATGGCCAAAGCAATATACCGCCGAAAAGAATCCCACCACCCAGATCCCAGACAAAAACACAATCGATGCACTCCACTTCATGGCCGGGTGATGAGCAGTTCCCGCAGATGGCGACCATCCTGCCCTCTCCACCGCTGACCTTCCAGTCCACAGAGAAGCCGGCACGTCGGGATACTGGAACAGAAAATATCTTTGCCGACAACAGCGTCCCGAGCATCGACGACTCCTGGTCCATCTTCAGTGCACCGGATCGCTTCGCCATCAACAACGTCATGGCCGGTGCTGGATCACCGTCTGCCTTTGTTTCGCCTTGGCCAACCGCAGAGACGCCCTCGTTATTTCGATTAGCGAATGATGCTACGGTAGAAACGAATAATATGAATAGCGACTTTATGCATCTAATGGAGAATGCCCAGGGTCCTGGTGAGAACTCCATGGCCATGTCTACTGCCGGGATCGAGGGCTCTGGGGGATCCAGCCAGACCGAGCGACCAACAAGCTTTACTTCTCCAGATACAAGGGTACGAGGACAGCCTCCAAAATGGAAGAGGCCCAGCAGTCGGTCGGATAGTATATGGACGGAGATCATCAGCTAGTTCTGCAACATAAGACGGATGTGGTTCTGGTGACTGGAATATCTACGGAGTACTTGGTGCAATCTTCATCATTTTTCACTGTCACACCATATACCTTATTACCATCATTGAATAGTAAAGCCCCTATAATACTTCAATTAGCCTTCATGCACTCGGGCTGAAACCTCGGAAGCGTATGGCCACTTACCCATCAGCCACCATCGCCGCCCCAACCATATAACTGCTCAACGGCGAAGCCAGGAACGTAATATGGTCCGCGATCTCCTCCATACTCGCCAGCCGCCCAGCCGGAATCTTGTCGACCTCCCGCTGTATCACGCCCGTATGCATCGAGCTCTGTACCAACGGCGTCTGCACGTACCCGGGACAGATGGCGTTGATGCGGATCCCCTTCGGCGCATAGGCTACGGCGTCTGCGCGCGTGAGGCCGAGAACCCCGTGCTTTGATGCCGCGTATGCCACGGCGGGTGTGTTGAGCGAGGGTGCGAGGAGGCCGTACATAGAGGCTACGTTGATGATGATCCCGCGGTTGTGACGGGGTGAACTATCCAGGGCGATGATTAGCCCTCGTCTGGATCTCTGGGAAGGACCTTCAGTATATTGTATGGTACACGTACTCCTCCCTCCTCTCCTGCCCCAACATAACGCCAATCTGCGCCCTGCTGCTCAGCCAGACACCATGCAGATTGACATCGATCGTCCTCTTCCAGTCGTCAACGTTGTGCTCCGCTGATAATGCCCCCGGGCCGGCGATCCCGGCGTTATTCACGGCATAATCGATCCTCCCGAATTGGCGAACCGTTTGTGTTACAGCGTCACTGACGGACTCTTCGTTCGCGACGTCAAGGGCCAGCGGCAGGACTTCTGTACCCGGGAAGCGGGATTGGATTTCGCGGGCGGTGGTTTCGGCAGCACTGAGGTTGATGTCGGCGAGGGCCAGCTGCGTGACGCCGTGTTTGGCGAAGGAGAAGGCGGTTGCTTTGCCGATGCCTTGGTGTGGATTGGTGAGTCTGCCTGTAGATGGTAGATGAGAGGATTGCGTCTTACCAGAGGCTGCGCCTGTGATGAAGCCTGCTCCTCGGAGGAGGGAGGGCATTGCGCATGGAATGAAGAGTATAGGTGTGAGGGGATCGTAGCTGGTGATTAGGGGTCCAAATGTTTGAATTGATTTGAATCCCCGACTACTGATTCAGGCTTGTATCCATGGATTCTCCCTCGGCTATCATTTTCCTCCAGCTTCTGCTACCACCTCGGCACGAACCTTAGGGACCTAGGTATTTCCAAGGCCAAGTTACTGGTTATGCTGCATGATTGAATGATTTCTTCAAGGGTAACAGTAAAGTAATCAAATCAAGCAACCGCCCACTCATGGTCACTGTTGCGGACATACGTCGCCAGCCCCAACGCATCTTGCTTAACCCCAGCCTTGACAGTCCCATTCCCCAAGAACGCAAATCTGTTCCGGTATCGATACGTGATGTCGTAGTCTTCAAACCTCGGATCCTTGATGGTTTTAAGGAAGTGCACCGTAGGCCCGGGCCACAGGTAAATGCGCTGCTTGAGCTTGCCGTCCTTGAACCACGAGCGACAGTCCTCCTGCCAGACGGTGGTCTTGTGGTACTCGTCGAAGTGGTCGTAGATGTCGTCGAGCGCCTCTTGCTTGACGGACATGGACTTGATGGTCTCGGTCTGCATCTTCTGCATGCATTTGACGCTGTATTCGACTGTTGTTTCGATTGACGGCAGTAAGGTTCCGCTCGACCAGGTTGCGCCGGGGCCGACGATGGTGTAGTAGTTGGGAAACCTACGAATGTTAGCTAGAGCAGACCGTTGTTCCTGGGGTATGGCTCACCTTGGGGCAGAGACTCCGAAGTACATGTTGACGCCATCTCCCCAGTCCTCCTGTATGCTTTTCCCCTCGGCGTTGATCACCTTGAACGCAGGCTTGAACGCTACATTAAACCCGGTGGCACAGACAAGGATGTCCATCTTATGCTCGACTCCACTGGCCGTTATAAGTCCGTTCTTGGTGGCTTTCTTAATGTCTCCGAAGATGGGCTGGACATTGGGCTGCACCAGGGCTTCCAGATAACCGTCCCCCGGTGAGATCCGACGACAGCCCGGAGCAAACTTGGGGATGATAAACGACTTCAGCTCTTCATGCCCGGGCCCCATGCGCCGAATCATCTCGTCGGTGATGTTCTGTCGGAAACTGTTGGACAGCTCCGAGCCCTGCTGGTACATCCCAAACAGCCCGTTGATCTCCGCCTCGATGCCCTTGCGGAACGCAAGATGATACTCGGGGTCCTCTCTAAACTTCCTTTTGTCGTCTTCCGTAAACGTGTACTGCCGACTTCCAGGATCCGCATCGACGCCATGCCGAAGATCCTTCGTCAGCGCAGTCGCACCGAACGGCGGACTGATCCAGGTCGGACTCCGCATGTAGACCTGCACCTGCCTGCAGACCTTCTGCAGCTCCGGCACAATCTGCACGCTCGTCGACCCCGTCCCAATGACACCAACAACCTTGTCCCGGAAGTTCACGCTATGATCCCAAGCCGCAGAATGCATCTTCGGCCCCTCGAACTCCCCCAGCTCCTCAACATCAGGCCACTTCCACGAGTTGAGAATCCCCGTCCCATTCACGACGCAGTGCGCCCAGTCCCTCCAGCTCTCTTTCGTCTTCGTATCCTCCAGCGTGATATTCCAGACCCCATCCCTCTCATCCCACCGACACTCCACCACCCGCGTATCCAACTTCATATACCGTCTCAGCCCAAACCGCTCCGCAAACCCCTCAAAATACCGCTGGATCTCACCACCGTAGGCGAAATAATGCGACCAGTTGGGGTTCGGGTCAAACGAGAACGTGTACAGGTGCGACGGGATGTCGCACGCCACGCCCGGGTATGTATTCTCGTACCAGGTCCCTCCGAAATGCGGGTTCTTCTCGAACAGCGTCAGTTCCCAGGAGGATGGCTCCAGCATGCGCTCCATCTTGTATGCTAGGCATAGCCCTGAGGCGCCGGCGCCGACGCATGCCACGCGTAGCTTGCTTGGTTTGGAGTGGTATTGGTTGAGGACTTTGTAGGGGTGTGGTGGGTTGGGGGAGGGGTAGCTGAATTCCCCGTCTTCATCGTGCGCGCCGTTGGTGCCGTTGGGCGTTCTTTGCGTCATTTTGCCTGTTAACCCTAAGTAGATTTGATCTTTAGGTCAGGATGATCGAGTACCCATGTGTCTATGGTACTTTTCAAATGCATATATGCTATAGAATGCGCTGCGCCGAGAGTGCGTGGCACCATATCCGGGAAAGGTTCTCCAGGTACCGGGGAACAATATCCAGTCTTGTCTAGGTCAAGGTACGGCATACACGCAGGAGTAGGGACGACTCTATGGCTCTGAACTACAGCCTTGAACGCCCGCTGGCATCCCGACGCGCCCATTCCTTGAGCACCTTCCGATTCAGCTTCCCACTGGCGAGACGCGGGACTTCGGCCACAAACTTTACTCCTCCGGTAATCTGCTTGTGCTTCGCTACGCGGTCCGTCATGTAGTTCTGGATGTCCGCCTCAGTCAGCCCCTTCGCCTCGTCCTTGAGTGAGACATACGCCCGCGGGCATTCCTGGCCGTCCGCAACGAACCCGACCACCCCGGCATCAGCAATGCCATCATGCCCAAGAAGAACCGCTTCAAGCTCCGCCGGTGAAACCTGTAAGGCATTCACCTTGATAAGTTCCTTCTTGCGATCCACGACCCAGAACCAGTTATCCTTGACCACCATGATATCGCCCGTCTTCAACCACCCCTCGCCATCCAAGCTTTCTTTCGTGGCCTTCTCGTTCCTCCAGTATCCGAGACACACATTGGGTCCTCGAACATGCAGCTCCCCCGGCTCCCCGTCTTTAACCGGGTGTCCGTCCTCATCTAGCAGTTTACACTCGCAGTTGGGATCCAGCATGCCCACACTCCCTGACTCGTCGTAGAGACCCCCCGGCACATGGATCGCGCCACAAGTGACCTCCGTCATTCCCCAGCCTTGCACAACGTTCGTCTTGAACCGGTTCTGAATCGTGTTCTGGAGGTCCCTAGATAACGGCGCTGCGCCGCATAATATGTTCCTCACGCTGCTGAGATCGTAGCGCGCAGTCTCGGGCCTCTTGTCCAGCATGATCAGAATCGGGGGCGCGACTTGGAGATTCGTGATGCGGTATTTCTGGATCGTGCCGAGGAACTCCTCGTAGATGAACTTGCGCATTATATACACGGGGAAGTCGAGCTTAGGCGCCATCAGACAGGCGTATAGCTGCCCTGCCGCGACTGTCAGCCATAATCATGCCATTCGCGCAGTGACTTACCGTATGCATGGTACAGCGGGAGAAACCCAACCCACCGCTCCTCCGGTCGACTCGCCGGGACCAACGCATGAGGGTGGCCCTGGTCACGCATGAAGATAGTCTGCTCGACATTGGCAATCAGATTCCGATGCGAGACGCACACCCCCTTTGGCAATCCCGTTGTGCCGGAGCTGTAGTTAATCGTCGCGACTGTCGTCGTCGAGGTATCGACCATGCTATCCCATTTCCACTGACTCGCCTCTTCCTCGCTTCCGATAAAGCTCCTCCAATCCGACACGCCGTCAACCGTCTCACGGGGGCAGTCGTCAAACAGAAACATGCGCTCTCTATGAATCCCCACACGCGCCGCAGCAGCAACTGCCGTCGTGACAAGACTCGGGTGCACCAGGATCAAACCAGCCCCCGTATCCTTGAGCTGATGCTCGATTTCAAACTGCGTGTATGCCGGGTTCGCCCCGCTGAAGACGCGTCCTGAGCCGACGATGCCCTGGTACGCGACCGGCACAAAGATGTGGTTCGGGGTTAAGATCATGACGACTTCGCCTTTGGGGATTCCCAGTCTATCGAGGCCGTAGCCTAGACGTCGGACCCAGGAGAGCATCTGGCGCGGGGAGAGCGAGGTGGCCGGGTTGCTGGCGTCGATCCATATGGGTTTGTCGGAGACGGTTTGGTTGGGGGGGTACAGGTACGTGAGGATGTTGGATTTGGGCACTTCAATGGCTGGGAAGGTGGATTTGTATGCCATCATGCTTTTGCTGTTGTCTATGTCTAGGGTATGGGCATGGTAGAGAGGGTGGTGGTTTATATCAACCCGGTCTATGCTCGGCTAACGTTAACCTCGGTCGGTGTATCCCCTCATTTGAGCTAGGGTACCATACCATGATTACAGGATACTCTGTGGGCATTGTTTCTATCTGATCTGAGCTGACGGTAATAAGTCCCAGACAAGGCGTAGCTACAGCTTTGGCTTTATATACTCCCAGGTGCAATCATCCGCCAGCTCCTCCTCCAGCCCAAATTGCTTCTTCAGCTCCTGAGCTATCTCGTAGTACCGTAGATGCCTTGCCACAACATCCCCCGCAGTCTTCAACTGATCTCTTCCCACCTGATGCCGATGAGCAGCATCCGGACCGTCCGCAACCCGCACAAAGCGAGCATACGTCCACATCTCCGGCAAAGGCGTATGCTGCGTCAACCCCTGTCCCCCATAGAGTTGCATACACTCATCAATGATCCTAGCCACCGTAACCGGCACAAGAATCTTGCTCTGCGCAATGCCATACCTCCCGCTCTTATTCCCCAACGCATCCATCGTATCCGCAGCATTGAACACAACCAGCCGCAGCGCATCCAGCTCCAACCTCATCTGCGCAATCCGCTCGATATTGCTATCAAACTCCCCGATCAGCTTCCCGCGCGGCTTCTTGCGCCCGTCCGTCGCGCGCACAAGCGCATACTCATACGCCAGCTCGCCCTGCCCGATCAGCCGCATGCAGTGGTGGATGCGTCCGGGTCCCAGCCGCCCCTGCGCGATCTCAAACGCCCGCCCTTCGCCTAATATCACATTGGACACTGGAACCCGCACATCCTCGTAGATGTACTCCCCATGGCCCTCGGGCGCACAGTCGTACCCCATGATCGAGAGGTTCTGACGCATCCTGAAGCCAGGTGTATCGCTCGGGATGAGGAGCATGGAATGCCGCCGTCGGGGATCCGGGTTGTGCGGATCGGTACAGCCCATTAGGATATACAGCTTCACGTCCGGATTCCACTTTGCGTTGGCGAACAGTTTGCGCCCGTTCATTACGTACGAGTCCCCCTGGCGCTGGATGCTGATGGAGATGTTGGTTGCGTCGGACGACGCCACGTCAGGCTCGGTCATCGAGTACGCGGACGCGAACTCCCCTCGCAGCAACGGGTAAAGCCATTTCTCCTTCTGCTCGTCGTTGCAGTACTTCGCAAGCAGCTCGATGTTCCCCGTCTCCGGCGCATGGCAGTTCATCGTCTGCGCCGCCCAGTATACCCTCCCCATGATCTCCGCGCAGCACGCGTACTCGAGATTCGTGAGGCCGGGAGACTCCTTGAATTCCTTGGGCAGGAACAGGTTGAAGAGTCCGCGGGCTTTGGCTTCGGCGCGGAGCTGGCGCATCAACGGCGGCATTTTCCACCGGTCCTTCGCGAGTTGCGCTTTCATGATTCCTTGTGCCGGGATGCATTTTGTTTCGACCCAGTCGTGCACGGCTTGGATTTTTTGCAGGGCCAGAGGGCGCAGTTTGCTGAGTGTCCATGCGGGGTATTTGCTGAATGGGAGGGTTGTCGTGTCGGGTTTCGGTGTTGCCATGGCTGGAGATTTGGATAAGGATCGATGAATGATGGGACTGTTGATGAAGTGGAAGGAATGAAGATAGATGGTCGCGGGTATTGGCAGCCTGTACTTTGCCGCATATATTAGCTTCACCAACCATCGATCATGGTCTGACCATCGAGTCGTATCTCGTGTATCTTGTAGACAGAATAGCAGTACAATGGCTTCACAGTTTGCGCCGGCATGGCAGAAGGCGAGTCCCTCTCCGCTCAATCACGATCACAGCTGACCAGACTATAACTACAGTTCCTGGATGAGCTCGGGGAGACACCTCTCCTCTATGGCTCGCTGGAAGAACTTCGAATCACCTGGAGCGGCATTCTGCAGAGGATGGTGGGTAAGTACAAGGTCAAACCTACAGTGGACAACTCAGTGCAGACCCGCGATGTCACCCTGGCCGACTTCTGGCTCAGAGTATACACACCCCCCGGAGACACCTCAAACAAGCCGGTCGGCGTCTACTTCCACGGCGGGGGATGGGCTATGGGGGCCGTGGACGAGGAAGATGCCTTCTGCCGGCTGATCAGCAAGCATCAGCAGATGACGCTGGTCAGCGTGGAATATCGCCTGGCGCCGGAGTATAAGTATCCCGTTCCTCTGGATGACTGCGTCGAGGCAGTGAAATGGGCACTCGAAAACCTGCATCCCCCGTCCGTGGTCCTGATCGGAGCATCTGCCGGCGGGAATCTGGCCTTCGGTGCCGCGCTCAAACTGATTGACCAGGGGCTCGGTGGTAAAGTCAGTGGGGTGGTCGCCCTTGTCCCCGTCACCGTCCATCCAGACGCCGTTCCTGAGGACCTCAAGCCGCGCTATACATCATACGAGACGAACGCCGACGCAAGTGTGAACACCGCATCTGCCATGAAGACATACTTTGAGACGTACGGCGCACCCCCTGACGACATCTACACATCGTGCTTGCTCCATCCGAAGATCAACCAGTTGAAGAGAGTGTACATTGCCGAGTGTGGCGCGGATACGCTACGGGATGATGCAGTGTTGATGAAGGAGGCTCTGGAGAAGGCCGGGGTTTCTGTTTCGTACGATGCTTATCCGGGCTTTCCGCATTATTCCTGGACGTTTCCTTCTACGCACCTTGATAAGCATCGGGAGGAGTTTCTGGCGAAGGCGTTGGGTGGAGTGGAATGGGTGGCGGGGTTGGATAGCTGATATTTACGATATTATAGGTTTGTGCATACTTGTAGAATGGGATGTATATGTACAAGTTCTACACAGCGATATTCTGAGTGAGTAGAGTCTGTGCCTCTACGCTGAAGAAGAAGAGTCTGGAGGCAGGAAAACAATACCCGTGGCCCTGGGAAACGGCGTCCGCTGCAGCTTATGGTACCACGAGCATCAAGATATAAACCCGCCAAGGACGTCTTACCACCTCACAGCTCCTACCAATCCAACAACACATCACCATGGGCTCAACAAGTCCACGACCCGTCCGCGTCGGCGGCGCAAGCGGCGGCTTCTCCGACCGCGTCCAAGCAATCACCCAGCTAGCCCAGCACGGCGAATGCGACATCATCGTAGGCGACTGGCTGTCCGAAATGACCATGACCGTGCACGGCGCCGGCAAAGCGCGCAACAAGGCTTCGGCCGCGTCCAAACCCCTATCCCTAGAGGAACGAGTCAAGACGGCCATGTTCGCCGAGAACTTCATCGACTGCTTCGAGCCGGCTATTCCGCATCTGTACAACAACAAAGTCAAACTTGCCGTTAATGCTGGCGCAAGCGACACGGAGATCCTGGCGGAATTGGTGCAGAAGATGTGCGAAGACGCGGGGTGCCCGATGAAGGTTGCGTGGGTTGAAGGCGACGATGTCACGGATGCGGTGCAGGAGCTTGTTGCGCAGGGCGAGCAGTTCGAGAGTCTGGTGCACGGCAGGAAACTTGAAGAATGGGGGTTCGAGCCGGTCTGTGCCCAGGCGTACATGGGCGGCTTGGGGATCGCCGAAGCCCTGAGGCAGGGGGCCGACATTGTCATCTGCGGGCGCGTTGCCGATGCCTCCCCGGCGATTGGGGCGGCGGCGTGGTGGCATGGCTGGGCTGCTGATCAGTTCGACGAGCTGGCTGGATCTCTTGTTGCGGGCCATTTGATTGAGTGTGCCTCGTATGTTTGTGGGGGGTATTACTCGGCGTTCAAGGATATTCTGAAGGCTGGGAAGCACCTGAATGTCGGCTTCCCGATTGCGCATATTGACCACCGCGGTGAGACGCTTCTGACGAAAGAGGCGAATACTGGGGGTGTTATCACGGTTGGCTCGGTGACCTCGCAGCTGGTGTACGAGATCCAGGGTCCGTTGTATTACAACTCCGATGTCACGGCCCAGCTGGAGGGCATTCGGATGGAGCAGGTTGGTGAAGACCAGGTGCGGATTACAGGCGTCAAGGGGCTTCCTCCTCCGCCTACAGCCAAAGTTGGGTAGGATATTCTCTATTCTGCTCTACTCTCATTACATGCTGACCATCCAGCATCACCGCACCAGCGGGCTACCAAGCGGAATACCACGTGTACCTCGTGGGCCTGGACATCGAAGAGAAAGCCAAATTCACCGAAGACCAAATCAAAGAAGCCCTGGGCCCCGAGCGGCTCGCGAAATTCTCCCTGCTCAAGTTCCACGTCAACGGGTCCTCGCCCATCGACGCCCGCAACCAGGATCTCGCGACTGTGGACTTCCGCATCTTCGCCCAGTCCCCGGACAGGGAACTACTGCGGATGACCAACCCAGACGGTTTCTTCCGAAGGTCAATGGTCACCTTCCTCGAGGGCGTCCCGGGCGCATCCCTGGGAAACGACATGCGACAGGCCGAGGGCAAGCCCTACTACCGCTACTGGCCAGCCCTCATCCCGCAAACCGCACTGCGACAACGCGTCCATAATCTCTACGACAACCGCGTAACAGACATTCCCGCGCCCAAGATTACGCGCGAGTACCCCCGGCAGCAGAAGAGCTACGAGACAACTAACCCCGTCGACCTGTCTACCTTCGGCGAGACGGTCCGCGCACCGTTGGGCTACATCGTGCTGGGCAGGGGCGGGGACAAAGCGTCCGACTGCAACAACGGGTTCTTCGTGCGGCACGACGACGAGTGGGACTGGCTGCGGAGCTTTTTGACGATCGACAAGATCATCGAGTTGTTGGGGCCGGAGGAGTACAAGGGCAAGCCGATTGATCGGTTTGAGATCCCGGCGTTGAGGACGGTGCACTTCTTGCTCAAGGACCATATGCAGGGGGAGTATAACTGCTGCTCGAGCTATGATACGCTGGGGAAGAACTGTATGGAGTATCTGAGGGCGAAGACGGTGGATTTGCCGAAGAGGTTCTTGGAGAGGGGGAGGGTTTAGTTTAGTTTAGCTGTCTTAGCAGGTAGCTTTGATGTGAATTCAGTCAGCAATGCGTATCTCACGAAGTGGATGTTGTCATTGCGAAATGGTTAACACATAGCACCCAAAGACCTGATCTGCCGCTCAAACTCTACAAGGGTAAACACCCAATGTCAGATGTCAGATCACCCCCACAAGATCCAGGGTAGACAGGCTCTCCCCACAGTAACTGCGGGGTGCAGGATCCAAGCCCTGGAAGATGATATGCGGGCCTGGAAGAAGACACCCTTACAAACAAAGAGCACTGGCGTGACATTGCAGCACCAAGACCCATCTGTCATGGACTAAATAGGACATCTGTGGGACCCTGGAGGTGGGCACAGGCTTGTCTAACTGGCCTTCAGACTTACTCCATTCTTGCAATGTCGTCCGAAAAAGCGGAGCCGGTGCACGATGAAGATATTGGCAGCAGTGATGGAGTGGTCCCTATTGAGCCTGGCAAGAAGGGGGCCGGTCTGACGCCTAAGACTATCATGGCCATCGTTGTACGTTTCCTCATTAGGGTATTCTATGATGACCATCTTCAGTCTAACGAAGCCATCAACAGTCCCTCTGCTTCCTCTACAACTCCTACCTCTTCACGCAACTGATGCCAGCCGTCATCCTCTCAAGCATCAACGCCGATCTAGGCCCCGACTCCAACTACCCATGGATCACCATCTGGTATGCCCCCTATACTTTCCGTGTCCCTACTAACAACCGCAGCTGGAACGTCGGCGCCGCAGTAATCGTCACAATCGGCGGGCGCCTCTCCGACATCTTCGGCCGCCGCTGGTTCCTCATCTCGGGCGCCCTCTTCGGCGCAATCGGGGCCGTGGTCGGCGCCACGGGCCGCAGCATACCGCAGATGATAGCGGCCGGCGTCCTAATGGGGATCGGCGGCGGGTTCGGCGAGATGATCTTCGCCAGCGTGCAGGAGATTGTGCCAAACCAGCAGCGTCTGTTCGTGCTGGGCTGCGTCGAGATCTCGAATATCCCTGCCATGCTCAGTCCCATGATTGGATATGCGTTCATCAGCCACGCGAAACTCCGCTGGCGGGTGTGCTACTGGTGGATGTTTGCGTTTGAGGCCGTCACGGCTGTTTTTCTTTTCGTTTTCTATAGGCCGCCTTCGTTCACGACGAAGCATCGCGGTGATGGGAAGACGAGGCGCCAGCTGCTCGCGTCGCTGGACTATGTTGGCTTGTTCCTGTTCCTGGCTGGGTGCGTCTTGCTCCTTTTGGGTCTGAACTGGGGAGGGCGCAATTTTCCGTGGAAGAGCGTCGGGGTTATATTGCCCATCGTGCTTTCCGGTGTTATCTTTGTGCTGTTGGGGGTTTGGGAGGTCTATGCCAACCTCGAATACCCGATCTTGCCTCCGAGGTTGTTCAGGAAGTGGCGCGAGTAAGTGCCTGCTTGCATTTTCAGGTCACCATGGAGAGTCCGCTGATGGCCTCACTTTGGATAGCTTCACTTCAATCATTGCCGTGACGTTCGTCGGCGGCATGCTATACTACAGTATGAACGTGTATGTACTGCCACAACACCCACACCTCCCTGAATTCAAGACTAACTTTACTATCCGCTTCAAGCCTCTGGCCCCGTCAATCAGCGCTGCTCTGGGTCCCAGCAGGCGACTCCACTCTCCAAGGCGTATACGCAAACATGGTCTCCTTCGGCACCATCCTCGCCGGAACGATGATCATCACAATCGTCCCCAAAGTAGGGCACGAGCGATGGCAGATGATCGGATTCCTGATCGTCCAAACAGCCATGATCGGTTCATTGGGATCAGTCGGCGCCGACGACAAAGCCCAAGCCATTGCAACCATCATCATCGTCGCAGCGACCGTCACGCCGCCCCAGTTCCTCGCGTTCGGCATGATCTCCCTGGCGCTGGACTCGCAGGCGGACATGTGCGTCTCTCCCTATCTTTTCATAAAGTTAGCGAACTGAAACTGATCCTCCACAGCGGAATCAGCCAAGGCCTGCTGTGCACATTCCGGCTCATCGGCGGTGCGGTGGCCACGGCCATCTACACGGCCATCCAATCCAACCGCTACAGCTCAATCATCGAGGGGATGGTCCGCTCCGCTGCAGAGGATTCAGGCTACGCCGGCTCCATTGCGGACTTACTCGCCGCTGCTACGATAAACACGCAAGCGGCGTATGAAGGCGTGCCTAGCACCACGGATCAGGTTATAGATGCAGTACAGCAGGCCGTCAAGGTTGCCAGTGCGGAATCATATCAGCTTGTCTATGAGGTTGCGGTGGCCTTTGGGGGGCTGGCGATTCTTGTCGCGCTGACGACGAGAGATATCGACAAGGAGAAGAAGACGAATGAAACGGCGGTGCAGTTGGAGAATGAGGGTGTGCGTAGTGACGAGCCTGTTTAGTGTTGGTAAAGATAGTTTCGTAGCCGCTCATCTCCCGCAATTCATAAATGACTGGCAACTCTCTGAGGAACTATCTGTTTCTGCCCACTAATTACCACCGCAATCACAACCTCGCTCCACCAGACCCTCCTTTGATATCCGCAATCACTTTTCCCGCCAGCTCAGCAGACGGAACCATCGCCTTCGCACGCTCCTTCGCCTGCGTACTGCTCGCCTGCCTGGCTGCATACCGGGCCGCAATCCCCTGGTAGATGATACTCAGCCGGAACAGACAGAACGCCTCTGCCCATCTCAACTCCGGCGCGGGGTCCCAACCCGCGGTGCCCGCATACCAAGCCAAACACTGCGGTATTGACGGCAGTCCTTCAATTGCTTCGATATCGTGCGGAAGGCCGAGTTGGCGCGCAGCGTCGGACGAAATGGCATTCACCGTCCACGGATGCACGACGTTCGCGATGTCCGCGAGTGGATGGCCGATGGTTGACATTTCCCAGCTGTACCCCATCAGCATCCACCTTTTGCCCTCGCGATGATGGGTAAGCTTACTCTAGAATCCCAACGATCCTCGGCTCAGTCCTATGATAGACCAGATTGTCTATCTTGAAGTCCCCATGAATCAAACTGGCCCGGTCGTTCGGCTGATACCTAGGGGCAGCGAAGAACCGGAGCAACGCTTCAATACCGGGCACAGGACCCACGGGCTTGTTCGTCTCTTCATCGAGCACGGCGCCCTGGGCAATAGTGAGGTTCCGCCATGTGGTGAGTTGGCGGGTGTAAAATCCGCCTGGTCGGCCGTAGCCCGCGAGCCCGATGGAGCCGGGATCGAGGCGGTGGAATTTGGCGAGTGTTAGCATTGCTTCGCGCCATCTACCGTAGCCATGTTAGTATATCCATTTATTCAAAGGACGTAGTGGCGGTCCTACAGATCCGTTCTCTCTTCAGCAGACACGCCAGGAAAGGTCGGATCCTCGAAGATCCGCCCGTCGAGGAACTCCATGATGTAGAACGGGGTTCCGAGGATGCTCTCGTCTTCGCAGAGCCAGAGTGTCTTGGGGACGGGGATCTCCGTCCTCTCCAGGGCTTTGAGGATGCGGTACTCGCGTTCGACTTTGTGGGCGCTCTTTGATACGAGCTTGCCCGGGGGCTTCTTTCGCATCACGTACTTTGCTCCATCGGGGCTGGTGATTTTGTAGGTTGGATTGGATTGGCCGAAGCCGAACTACAGCTCTTATGTTAGTGGTGTTGAAGGCTAAGTATGGATGACGCCTTACCTGGCTCAGGGTTATTGGGGTTTTGATGATGGGGACATGAGTCGCGATGTATCGCTCCAGGGAGGAGATGTCTATCGGTTGTCGTAGGGCCATATTCTCTATCTAACGCTATCAAGGTGTCGAGACCTTTGGCGTTGAAGCTGGTATTTCAGGGACTGCCTACCATAGCTAGGGCTGGAGCTGCGTCCCGAGGTCGGTTGTGCCGGCTATGCTTTTCCCGCAAGCTCCCTGAATTCTATACAACAAATCACAGCCAAAGAATCTGGATCAGTAAATTGTGGCCAAGATTGCAACTCCATAATCTAGGTAAAGGCTTTAGGAATAATGTTGGCAGCCCGGAACCGATCAAACGCAACATGCCATGCCCCCTGGACATCCGTCTCCTCCTTCGCATCCCCCCACGCCCGATGCATCTTAGTGAGATCGATCTGCCGGTCAAAGTCGAACTGATTCATGAGAAAGTTCGACACAATAGTCAGACTCTTCTCATTGCCCACTCGTCCGCCTTTCAATCCATACTTCCTCTCCAGCTCAAACCACCTCTCCCTATTCTCATGGATATACACACTAGGATCCGGCCCAGGTCCATTGGTAGGCGCCACCCCCTTCAAACCAAAGTAATCGCAGATAATCGGCCACCGGACCTCCCAGCTCGAGTACGTTGCGTTGTCGGCGACGTTGTACCTCTCCCCCGCACTCCACTCGGGATGCAAGCTAGCGTAGACCGCGAACCGCCCGATGATATCCTGATTACTGTCGTTGCTCTTGATAGTCCAGCTCTTGGTTCCGGGGAAGACGACCTCCGCGCCGGGGCCGTTGAGTTCGCGGTACAGACTGAGGTACAGAGCCAGCCATTGAGCGAGACAGTAGGCGTTGTTGTTTGGGACAAACCCGACCACGATGTCGGGGATCACGTCGCACCATTTCCAGGTCTTGGTGGCGGAGAGTTGCTGAAGGAGCTCGACTTGGGGGTAGTAGAAGAGCTTTGACTTGAAGGGCTCGGGGATGGGGGGGAGGGATTCGCTAAGAGGGAGTTTGTCGGCGAAGGGGAATTTATCGAGGAGGTGGACGCCGTAGGTCTAAGGTCGAGGTTAACGTCAGTGGGATACACCAGTTTGAGGTTGGATTGGAATGCCTACCTTGACGCCAGTCGGAAGCACCACAAAAGCCAGCTTGCCACTGAGGCTGTCCACCGCCGTGATCGCCCTCTTCAACAAGTCCACATTGATCTGGATCTCAGTCTCACTGTCGGCATTGTAGATATACGCAAAGAAATAGACGTGGCTGACGGTCTCAATCTGGGGAACCTGCTGCCGAATGCTCTCTTCCAAAGCCGCCTGGTCACCGGAAAGAAGATCCAATCCGGAGACAACATTCAGCTTCTTCGACGCCGGCCATCCAGACTCCTCAACAGGGAGAGGTCGATTCGTCAACGCGGTAACGCGATCAAAGGCGTCCGGGGTGGGATAGTCGCTCAGCAAAGCATTGACAGCGCCCCAGCCGGTGATGCCCGAGGCGCCAAAGACGAGTGCGTGGCCTCCCATGGTGACAAGGCTGGTCAAGATTAGAATGGAATTGGAGAATGAGGGGTAATTTGTGCTTTATCTGCAGGGGGTATGCAGCTGCATCTCCGCCTTCTATTTAGGTATTGTTTTTCCGCCGGTTGTGCATAGCCGGTGCCTCCACCAGCTGGAGGGGAGCCAATGCTAGAGCAGAACTCCGAGGAATGATTGTTGTTGATACGTAGCATCACTCGTCAAGTGTACCTCAATGGACGTACATTCATCCATAATTCTGAAGAGGCTTGTTCAATGAGGCGTTGGGTCAATCCGGCTTAGGGCTACGGGACAGAATATATAATGCCAGAGACTTTGAATGTAAGCCGCCTGCAAGGTAGCAGGATAGCCGTGCACTATACCATAGCCTTGCAACTATTTTCACATCAAATGATGCGAAGGGGCAGATCTCTTACCTGAAAGCTAGTTATTTGATGCAAAAGAGTCATTGTGCTGCAAGTTATCTAAAAATGGCTGGTGACCAGGTCCAGGTTCGAACGCAGGGCAAAAAGAACTATCACAAGACATTCTTCCCACTGTGCTATGGAAGCACATGCATAAAAAGTATTGGGTTTTAATAATATTATTAGACAATGTCCCTGGTTGACCAATTGAATACACCCTCGATGGATTGGGGGTTAGCCCACCATTTTGGACTTCACGATTCCTGTATTGCAAGGATCGGACTTCTAAACACACTATATCTTTACTACAGATAACTAAAGGTCGGGTTGGGTGGGTGCTTGGTTATGAAAATGAAGTCAAGTCCCCTCAGGTCCCAACGCCGCTGATCAGCAGCCGCAAATGCTTATACTCCTCTTTTTAGCTGAACTTTGGGAATACATTACATGGCTCCAGTGAGAATATCATCGGAGGAATGTGAAGTTTCCGCCATACACTCTGCATCAACCATTGCGATTCATGTTACGACCATTCGGCGGTGCTGGTGATGGGCTTGCAAGGTCGGGGGTTCGGGTTATGAGAGCGGTCGCTGTATGTGGCCTCGGGGAAGAGATTAGTGCCTGTTACGCATCAGACGGAGCACCTGCTTTTGCTGTTCGGACTCGGTAGATCCCTGTTAGGGTATGGGGTTGGGTTGACTGACAGAGACACCCTTTGTTCGCGAAGAATGTGATCCATTGTGTGTTTGCATGTGCAACCTTCTGAAATGGTAGCTATCACAGTCCATGCAGGACACGTCCCCGATGTCACATAGATATGGACACAAGGACCGGCGACTTACTGGCCCAGGCGCATACGGAACTTTTCCGACCAAGCCAGGCCAAGTCGGACCCCCAACCGGAACCCGACCCCAGACTCAACCTGACTTCGATAACTGAGTCTGGGGAAGCGGACCTTTCCCGACCCCAAGTTCCAACTGTCACCGTTGATCCGGGGTATCAGACCCTGTGTACGCTTTGCGGAGCAGAATCCGGGGCTGGGCGGGGACATTGGTATAAAGGGACTGTCGTCTCCGACAGAGAGTGGACTTCATCCAGCAGCTGCCAGTGCCAGATCTCCACACAAGACCATGGCTTCCACAGCACCCGTACCCAAAGCAACGCACGACGAGCCGAAGGCCGCTCTTGAAGCGCTGGAAGATATCTCCGACGCCGACCGGCTGCTCGCGCACTTCCCCATCCTGCAGGACAAGTCGGCCGAGGAACTGGAGAAGCTGAACAAGGCGGTCCTGCGCAAGCTGGACTGGTACTTCCTGCCCTGCGTGACGATGATGCTTCTGATGAGGTGAGATTCGATAACGGTCCATTGCGCGTGCATCCTAGTCTAAACTGCCGGTAGCTACCTCGACCGCATCAACGTCTCGAATGCCCGGCTCGCCGGCATGCAGGACGACCTCCACATGGACGACACGACCTGGTCCGCTGGTATCTCGCTCTTCTATGTCGGCTACATCATCTCGCAGGTCCCGGCCAATGTCTTCATCGCGAAGGGCAAGCCTAGCATCCTCATGCCCTCGATCATGCTCGCCTGGTCTGCCGTGACGATCTGCATGCCGGCGCTCACAACAGGCTGGGGGTTTTGTCTCTGTCGCTTCCTCGTTGGGTTCACGGAGGGCCCCTTCGTCCCTGCTGTCTCGCTGCTCACCTCGTCCTGGTACACGAAGCAGGAGTCCCCGCTGCGCATGGGCATCTGGCATGCGGGCAATATCATCTCGAACGTCTTCTCGGGTCTGCTTGCTGCTGCGATCCTGACGAATATGGATGGCATCGCGGACCTGCGTGCGTGGCAGTGGTTCATTCTCCTCGAGGGCATCGTCAGTGTGCTGGTTGCGCTGGTGGCGTATCGCTTCCTGCCGAATTTCCCGGATAATACCGGTCGCCGCTGGTTCTCTGAGGAGGAGACCGCCATGGCGCAGTACCGGCAGGTTGTGTCTGCTGGGGGTGTGCATGAGGGCGCGGAGGGGCAGGGCGATTACTGGGGCGGTGTTATACTGGCGGCCAAGGACCCGTTTACGTGGTTCTTTGCTGCCATTCACTTCTCGCTGATTATCGCGCAGTCGTTTAAGGATTTCTTTCCGTCGGTATGTTGTTTTTGAACTTTCATTTGATTTAGGGATATGCTGACAGATCAGATCGTCGAGACACTCGGCTTCAGCGAGGTCGTGACTTATCTCGTGCAGGCGCCGCCCTATGTGATTGCGTACTTTGTAACGCTGGCTATATCCTGGTCGTCCGGTAGATTCCTGGAGCACTGCTGGCACATCATTGTCCCGATTCTGGTGGCCTTGGGCGGTGCGGTTCTGATGATCTCGACTCTGAACGTGGGAGCCCGCTATTTCAGTCTGATCCTGCTGTGCACCGGTCCGTTCGTCGGTCTCAACGTGCGTTTCCACCTCCACCTCGATTACTTTTATTGAACGTGAACTAACCGAATAGATCCAAATCTCCTGGGAAACAACCGTCGTCCCCCGCCCGCGGACAAAACGAGCAGCCCTGATTGCTATAGCGAACTGCGTCTCTTCTGTGTCGCACTGGTTCACGCCATACTTCTTCCTCCGGTCGCAGGAACCGCGGTACGAGACTGGTGGGGGGATTATCATTGCTGGGTGTGGATTGACGGCCATCTTCTGCCTCCTGGCGAAATGGTGGTGCGTCAGGAAGAACAAGCAGCTCGATGAGGCGGAGGAAGCGAGTGGGGAGGTCACCGAGTGGAGGTATGCCACTTGAACGTGGAGGGACGTATATAGTGATAGACATGATGGCGATGATGGATAGATGGATGGATGAAATGACATCTACATGCTGGCCAGCCGCTGCTACTCAGGCAAGATGCCCGACGCACGAACGCCCGGCCACTTCCGTACAGTCGTGATCGAGCAAAGTGCCTGTATAAAAGCCCGATCCGGCTCAAGAGGCATCGACCAAGACGTATCCCCCAGCCCGTCACTAATGTGCGCATCCACCCCCTGGTCACTTTCGACAAAAGACACCAACGCCGGAGCAGGACACCCAGAAGCCTGCATCTCACTCCACACCTTCCGCAGCTGCGCCTTCATCGCTTCAACCACCATATCCGCCACCAGGTTCGACCGCATGTATCCCTCGCAGTGCTGCCACGATCGTAGAGCGTCGACTGCACGCATGCGGATGGCCCAGTCGGGGCAGTGGGTGGCGATGGTGAACAAGGGCGGGCAGACGCCAGTCTCGATCATCATCGGCGGCCGGTCCTGGAATCTGTCCATGACGGCCACAACCTCGGCGTAGAGATTCCTGTAGTCCACGCGCAGCCACACGGGCTCCAGGTTGATGCCCGTCATGAGACAGGACCGGATCGTGATGTCGAGCGCCCGATACGTCAGGCGCAACGTGTCGGCACCGCGCTGCGCTCTCGGCGTGAGACGGTCATACGCCGCTTGATGGAACGCGCGGAAGCGGGCGCCGAATTGGAAAAGGCACGAGAGGAACCGCTGCTGTTTCGCCTGCAGCTCGCCGTACCGTGCGACGAGCTCGTCCACGCGCTGGCTCCAGCATTCCTCGGGGAAGCGGATGCCGGCGTTGAACAGCGGCCAAAGCGCACGCTGGGCGTCGGCCACGGTGCCAAACTCAAACAGACACGCTTCGTACCGCTCGTCGTAGAGAATCTCATCGTCGAGATGCAGCGCCGGGTCCAGGACGCCGTGCTGCGAGGCCTGAGCCTCGAGGTGCAGAAACGCCTCGAGCAGGCCGTCCTCCACGGTCGCGTTTGTGCCCGGCGTGTGGCGCCGGATCTTCATCTCCTTGAGGATCGCCATCCCGCTCTGTAAATGCACGGTCGCGTTGTCGTAGTGCCCCAGCACCAGCTCCAGCATCACGAACAGCAGGCAGCAAACGAGCAGTACCTTGGGCAGCTGCGGGTCCTGCGAGATGTGGCGCTTGTTGAGCAGTGCGAACGAGCGCATGCACTGCTCCAGCGCAAACCGGTGCCAGTTGCTGTCCGTGTCGGACCCGGGCATGGGGATGCCGTATCGCTCGAGGTCCTGGTTTACGGCGCTGAGGGCGACGACGGCGTGGTAGACTGCCGGCTCGGTGCAGCACATCTGGAAGACGAGGCTCTGCCAGAGCGGGGAGTCGTAGAAGGATGTCAGGCTTGCGACGGTGCGGTGCAGGAAGAACGAGACGCAGCGCTTCTCGTCGGACGTCATCGCCCAGCAGAACTCCATTGATGGGGTTGTGGCGATGGAGTACCGGTCGCCTTTTTGGAACGGTAGCCGGGCAACTTCGTAGCCTTCGCATTCCCAGCCGTTGGAGGTGCAGTTGAGGCAGGCGATGGGGGTTTCGTCGCATTTCTTGTGGCGGAGACTGGGCGGCGGAGGAGTGAGCTGAGGCATCCGATCTGACAGATGGGATACTGTACGTACCGGCAGGTGCGGCATCCGGTGCGCGACCGGGTTACATATCTTCTGCGGCGCTTCTGCTGGTCGTCGTGCATGGCAAAGGCAGGTCCTTATGAGGCTGAGAGGCTGAGATGGGATGGAGGAGAGAAAGACAGAACGGTGGGAAGAGAGAAAGAGCACACGGTCAGGGGAGTTGGCCCCCAGGCTAAAGCAGCTGGCCAATCGGACCAATGGACACTGCTTGATGGACACAAGCTTCGCTGCAAAGGGAGATTAATTAATATAGCATTGATGGATCTCGTTCCGCCTACCTGTGGACATATGTCACATGAGCGTTTTAAACGCTCATGTGAGCATCACCCCTAAAACGTAAGCAAAAAAATGCCAAGCCTAATGAACGCGCGACCGACCTTAATTACGTAATCTTGTATGATTAATGTAATTTTACGAAGTACTTTTTTAATAATTTTATATTAATTAAAATATAAAAAATAAATAAAATATAAAGCACTTAGTAAGCAGTTAATAAGCAGTTATAATAATTATTTTAATATTTAATATTTTAAATTATTTTAAATTAATAAGTACTTGGCAAGCAGTTACTAAGCAGTTATAATAATTATTTTAATATTTAATATTTTTTAAAAATTTTTAAGTTAATAAGTACTTGGCAAGCAGTTAGCAAGTACTTGATTAAATTTTTTTATTTTTTAAAAATAATAAATAATATAATATTAATTATATATAAAATTATATATATTAAATTTAATATATATATTATATATGTAAATTAAATTAAAATATTTTTTTTTAAATATATATATTTATATACCTTAATACCTGTAATATATATATATATTATAACTTAAAATTTTTTTTATTAAACTAAGTAATAATAAAAATTTTTATTAAAATTCTTTTATTTAATATTTATTTAATATTTATTAATATATTTAAATTATTATTATTATAATTTAAAAATAACAAGCAGTTGACAAGCAGTATTTAATTTATTTAATTTATTTAATTTATTTAGTTTATTTAATTTATTTAATTTATTTAATTTATTTAATTTATTTAATTTATTTAATTTATAACTTTTTTAAGAGAAAATTTTAAAAAAAAATAACCTATTTAAATAATTTTAAATAATTAAATTAATAAATTTATTATATTTAACTACTTATTAGCTACTTATTAACTGCTTATGCACTGCTTACTAAGTACTTATTATTTTAATTACTAAAATTATTATAATTATTATTATAATAATTATTATTATTAACTGCTTGCTAACTGCTTGCCAAGCAGTTCTTATTTTAAATATTATTTAAATTATTTAATCTTAACTATTTAAATATTAAAATTATTAATATTATTATTAACTGCTTGCCAACTGCTTGCCAAGCAGTTTTTTAAATATTATTTATTTTTATTTAAATATTAAAATTTTTATTAATATTATTAACTGCTTGCCAACTGCTTGCCAAGCAGTTTTTTAAATATTATTTAAATTATTTAATCTTAATTATTTAAATATTTAATTAGTATTATTAACTGCTTGCCAACTGCTTGCCAAGCAGTTTTTAGTTTAAATATTATATACTATTTAGACTATTTAATTTTAATTTTTAAATATTTAATTAGTATTATTAAATATTTAATTAATATTATTAACTGCTTGCCAACTGCTTGCCAAGCAGTTTTTAGTTTAAATATTATTATTTAATTTTTAAATATTTAATTAATATTATTAACTGCTTGCCAACTGCTTGCCAAGCGCTTACTAACTGCTTACTAAGTATATATTATTATTTTTTTATAAAATAAATAAATAAAAATTATAATAAATTACTGTACTATATTGTAATATGTCAGATGCGCGGTAATTTATTTTTTGGGTGATATTACACGTGACTGCCAAGACTCAAAGATTACGTAACGAAGGCTCATGTGAGCGTTCGGAATAGCCCAGGTCACCTCAACCCTCCGCCTACAGCCTGCTGCCCGCCTCCCTTATCTCCCCCACCCACTTCAACAACGCATCCCTCTCCAACTCCCCCATCGCCGCACCCTCCAGCCCAACCTGCAACTCATAATCCTCCACCCCGGGCCTCGTCGCCAGCAGCCAGCAGACCCCCGCAAACTCATTCCCCGGAATCGCAAAGCTCTGCACTTCGCCGAGCGGCCCATAGTCCTGGAAGAAGTCCATCTTGTGTGTGTCCGAGTATGCGAGGCCACGGAAGGAGCACTGCACTGCGGAGCGGTCTTGTAGCGCGTTCAGTGTGCCTAGCATCCCGGCGACGTGGCTGGCGCTGTACTCGCGGAGTTTTGGGACGAGGGAGAGAAGGGTGTTGCAGATGCCTTGGAGGTCTTTGCTGCTGATGCCGAGATCTGGACTGGAGAGGATGTCGGCATTCGATGACAGATATTGGCCGTCGAGCTGGCACTCGACCGTGACGACTGCGTTGCCCATGTATGTCGCTGGCAGGCCTAGCTGCTGGCGGATGTTGTACGCCACGTCCAGCGTTGGTCCATACCAATCGCCCAACCCTGCTGCCTGTCGGGCGCGGTAGCAGCAGAGCCCGATCAACGCGCCGATGACCAGGCTTGAGGAGAAGCGCACGTCGCGCAGCTCGCTGGGCGCATGGTCCCGGATGATTGCCTCGCATGCGCTCTTGATCCGTCGGATTCGACCCGCGCTTATCCTGTATTTCCGGTTGAGAGTGACGTTTCGTGGATCCGTCATGTCGAGCGGCGCGATATTGAACGGTTTGGGTGTCCAGCGGAGTGCCTCGGGGGTGGACGAGGATGCCATGCGCAAGAGATGCTCCTGCATGCGCCTCTGCTCGGCCGCAGTCGTAGGTAGATCAGCAGGAGGTGTATCCGGGTTGCGGCAGAGCTGGGAGAGCGTGTTGCCCACGACCGAACCACCCATGCCGTCCAGTGCCATGTGGTGAGAGCGGCTGACAAGGTGCAGTGTATCGCCGACGATGTTAGCCTGCAGCCGGAGGACTGGGCAAGGCTGCGAGAAGTCGATGACCTCTTCACCGGGTACAAATTCCGCGTTCAGCTGTCCGTTGATAAGCAGCGGCGTGGATGCCGGGTGTTCCTTGACTTGTAGAAAGGGATCCCTATCGTTGTCAGCGCTGCGCAGCTCGTATGCATTGAGCTTTTCGTCGCGGTCGCCTGCTGGGGCTACATCTCCGCCGAGGAAAGGGAGATGCGTGACGAGCCTTGCTGCCGCTAGCTCGAGGCGACTCAATGCTGCGGCCTTGTCTCTTCCTCTCAGATCGAAGGTCGATACGCCGCTTAGATAGGAAGGGATGATGAGATGGTCCAGAGTCGTGAGGGCTTGGGGAGGGAACGAAGGCATTGTGGGCACAGGATCGCTAGGTAGGAGGATGTTAGCCATTATAGCAATCCTTATATTCCTCAAACCCACCCCTCCCGGAGCAAGTTCTTCCGCCCTAACCAACGCCACCTTGGGGAAGGTGCCCCCCTCGGGCGCCTTAGCAGCCTAATTAGCGCGTACGGAGTAGTGGCTTTATTATAACCTTAACCACGTAAGATAACTATAAGGTGCTAATTACCCTTTTTAGTAATAAGCTAATAACACGCCTAAAGGTATATACTATCCAGCAAGCCCTTATTAAATACATACTAAAATTAATTATAATTATAGCTATTTTTAAGATTAATACTACTTATATAAGCTAGGCTATTATTTTTTAATAATTTTTTATTAAGAATTTTTTAGTAATTAATAAAATAGTTAGTATAATTTATTATACCCTAGGTATTATTAATATATATATTTTTAAAAGTAGTATAACTACGCGGTGTAAGAAATACCTAGCATTATTTTAGTATATAATAATAATAAAATAAATATTATTAAGTTAATTTAAAATAAAGTTATAGCCTAAATTAAATTAAAATTAATAAAGCTTATTTTTTTAAAATATAAGCCTAATTTTAATACCAGGTGTATTACTTAGGTAGTATTTTTTCAAAGTAGCTTAAAATTTTTACCTTATTTAATTAAAGTAAGTGCTACTAGCTTATTAAAAAATACTAGCTAGTTTTTTAATATAACCCTAGTTATTAAAATTATTATTACCTAATATAATATAATTATATAATATATTATATATAATATAATATAATAGCTATAAATTACTTAGGTTTTATTAACTTAAATTATAAAATTTTTATATATTATATAAACTACCTAGGCCCCTAGTTAATAAAATATAATAATTATTTAATAGCCCCTAGGTATAAAAATAAAACCTTAATTTATTTATTTAAAAAAAACTTAATAATATATATTAATATAATACTTATTAATATTAAAATATACACGCCTAGGCTAATATTAATACCTAGCTTTAAGTTAAAACTAAATAATTTTTACCTTAAAAAAACCCTTAAAAATATATTATAAAAAACTTAAGGTAAATAAGCAGGGCTTTATAATAATTATTAATTATTATACCTTATAGTTTAATACTTTTACTAGTAATTAAAATTTTAAGTAACTTTTTATTAAATTAATTTAACTTATTTTAATTAATACAGGCATGTTTTTTTACCTTAAATAATAAAGGTTAATACTAAAACCCCCTTTAAGCTTTAATAATAAAGTATTAAAAAAATTATAGTAATTACTATTATAATAATACCTAATAATAATAAAATTTTATTATTTACTAAATAAATATAAGTAAATTTATATTTAATTATATTATAATTTCATAATTAACCTATAAGTAAGGCTATAATATTACCTATATTTAAAAGCCCTGGACTACTATAGGTATAAAAACTTAAAATTACCTAGTATATAAATATTACGCGCTAGTAAATGTCAGGGCCAATGTTTTTTTATTTAATGTTCCTAAAGCTAATCCATTATTTATCTAAAGTTAATATTTTAAGGTACCTAAACTTTAGCCTTAGGCTGCTAAGGCTTAATATATTTTATTATTATATTAAGTTATATAACTTAACTAGGTTATTATTAATTAAAATTTTAGTTATTAATTAGGCAAGGCTAGGGTAAACCTTAAGTATAAGTTAAAATAAAAATTTATATATAAAGTATTTAAATTTATATTTACTTTTTAATTAAAAATAACTTAAGTATAGCTTAAAGGTTTATAAAAATAGCCTTAAGGCTAGCCTTTTTTGTAAATTTTTAAGTAACTTTTTTAATATTATTTAATAAGGTTTAAAATACTTTATTTTTATTAATTAAAATTTTTTATTAATATTTTTATTATTAGTAAAAATTTTTAAAACTTATTAATTTTATAGTTAAAGTTATTTATACCTACTACTTTTTAAAGTTTTTTAATAATAGTATTTTAAACTAAATTTTTTAAAAAATAAATAAAAGTAGTTTGCAGGTATTTTAGTTAAAGTTTTTAAAACCTAAACTTAAATAATTAAAAAAGTATTTTTTTACCCATGCTTAAAAATCCTATTACTATTAAAAATAATTAAATAAAAAAACCTAACTTAAATAATTTAAATTACTTATTTAATAAGGTGTAGGGTAAGATGCACCCTTTATTTTATTTTTTATATTATTATTATAACTTATTAAATTAAAATTTATTATAACTAAAGCTAATTTAAAAAAGGAATAATTTAAGATTATTATATTTAAGCTATTTATTTTTTAATTATACTATAATTAATACCACGTGTTAAAGCTAAAATACTTTAAAAAAAATAAAAAAAAGTTACTTTTATAACTTAAAGGTAAAGAAATATTAATTTATTAATTTTTATATTAATTTTTTTATGAATTTTTATATTAACTATCTTATTAACCTTTATATTAAGCTTTAATAATATTTAACTTTAGTAATTTTTTTAGCTTTAATTTAAAGTTGTAAGGGCGCCCTAGCACCCAAATGTTCTTTACTAATAATAATAAAGCTTGGCAAAGTATCTTTAACCAATAAGAATAAAGTATTCAGAATCTTAATAAATTTAACTAAAAGCATTACTTAAAAAACTAAATATACTATAGCCTTTAGCCCCTTTATATAGGCCTTGCCCGGAGGCCTAAGGCCTTTAAGTAATTTTTTAAGTTATTTTTATTTAAAAAGTAGGTAATATTTAAATATTTTTGCATCCGCGCCCCCTATAGCCACTTTTTAATTATTAAAATAATTTAATATAAGGCACGCCTTTAATTTACTACTTAAATAATACTTAAAACCCAAGGTCCCTAAGCTAAGGTCCCTGGTTAAAGCTAATATTATATTAAGTTTTATATAGTAATTTATAATAATAAGGTTTATTAAGCTAAATAAATACTTAAGACATCCTATATAAGTAATATTAATACTTTACGGTGGCATAACCTAGGTGCCTTAGGTATTACTTAATAATATAACCTAGATTAATATTAGCCCTAATAATTTTTTTTTTTTATAAAAATAAATTATTTATAATCCAGCGCTAGCTATTTTAAAAAAATAATAAATAAGTAATTTATAATATTAACTTATTATTATATTATAATATAATAGTGTTTTTTATTATTATTATTTTTATTATTTATTATTCTTGGTTCAAAATATTAAATAATATTTAATACTTTATTTAAAATACCTTATTACTTATTTACTTTTAAAAAGGCGCCTAACTATAAGATGGCTTTTTTATTAATTTAATTTAAGTTTAGTTTTTTTAAAATTTTAAACCTTAAATTACTTTTATATAGCTAGATTATATAACTTTATTTTAGCTTTTATTTACTTTTTTACCTTGTCTCTTATTTTAATTATGCCTAAATAAAATTATCCTTTTTTTAATATAATACTATATTTTATTAATATTAAAAAAGCATAGCTAGCAGCTTTTCTTACTAAAAACTAAAAAAATAAGATTTAAATAAAACTTTAAAAGGCCTTTATTTTTAAAAATTACCTTTTTTTAACTACTTGCCCAGTTACTTCCCCGCTGGTAATGTGGAGGGGCAGTACTAGAGCATAGGAGCTATAGGAGCCAAACAGTGGCGGTATCCTAGGACTAAATAGTACGTAGTATAAGTAGGAATAATAATAAAAAAAAATATATATATTAAGGTAAATAATAAACTAGGTATAAAAGGTAGGTAGTAAAGCTATAAGTACTATAAAAATTAATATTAAGGTGTAACCTTACTATATTTTTTTAGGGGGGGGCTAAAACTTACTAGTAAATAAGACTTTTTTTTACTTATGCCTTTTATTTTTTTTAAAATAATATTTTAAAGTATAATAACTAGCTATGCTTTGCTAGGCTAGCTTTTACTAAATTTTTTTTTTATTTTTCCCTTTTTTTTAATATTATACACGGTAATAATTAGGTAGTTTAGTAAATATATTTTAAAGCTTGTTAATTTTATTAAGGTAAAAAATATTAATAGTAGTTAATAGGTAGCTTAGCTTTATTTAATACTTTTTTAATAACCATGGTTATATAAGTAAGAATAAGGGCAGGAGGTAGTATTATTTTATAATAATTATAGCTAAAGTTACTAAAATACTTTTATTTTAGCTTTTAAAACCATATATATATATTTATAATAATAAAAATAGCCTTTTTTTTAAAACTTAAAAAAGTTATGCCTAATAAATATATTTAGGCTAAATACTAGCTTTATTTTATTAACCACCTTAACTAAATTTTATTTATAATATTTTATTAAAATATTACTAATAGCTCCTAGCCGCTGGAGTTAAATAATTAGGGTAAATAATTATAAAATTTTTAAGTAATAATTTAAAAAACTAAATAAAAAGGTAGGGCTAGGTATAAGATTATAATATATAATAGCTAGTTTTTTTTAGGTGCTTTTTTTTATTATTTTAAGTATTTAATAATTAATTAATATAATAATATACTAGGGTAGTATTATACACCTTATTTTTATAACTAGTTTAGTAAATTTATGTAGTATTAATAAATATATAATTTAAATAATAAGTTATAAGCAAGGGTTTTTTTTTTAGTTTATATAAAAGTATTTAGTATTATTTTTAGTTTACTTTTTATTTTTTACATAGTTAATTAAATTAAAAAGGTTATTAATATTATTTCGTGCCTTTACTTATACTAGCTATTTTTTTACCTTATTTTTTTAATATATACCTGGCAAGACCTTGGTATAATTATTATTATTTTTTATATTTAGTAATAATAATTTTTAAATAATATTTACTTTTTATTTATTTTAAAGCACCTAGTTAATATTAATATTTATATATTAAAAGTAGGTGTGGTTTTTTTTTAAGCATACTTTATATAATATAAATATAAGATTAATTAGTACTTATAATTAAGTTTTAATATAATATACCAGGCTTAATAAAATAGGTCTTAGTGTATAAGTTACTAAATAATAATATAATAAGTATTTTATAACTATTTATAATTTAGCGCTTTTTAATACTTGCGTAAGTAATAAAAATAAATATTTATTTTTTCCCGGGCAAGGTTTAAAAATTAAGTATTTAATATATATTTTTTAAGTACTAGATTTTTAAGTTTTTTAACTAAATAATTAAAAAGGCTATTAATATTAATAAATTTATAGTTATTAAACTTATTTTTATAATTTTTTTTTATAAACTACTAGAAAAAGTGCCGCGGGTAACTTTTATAATATTAAGGTATAAAAATAACTTAAAAAGCTAGGGGCGCTTATAATAATACTAGTAAATATTTAATATATTTTTTAGGTGTAAAGGTTAAACACCTTATTAAAACTATGTAAAGTAAGCCTTGCTTGCTATAATATTTTTTAGGTTTAAGTAATTTTTTAAAATATATTAAATACAAGGGTATAATATATTATTTAGTAAGTTAATTTTTATATTAATTTTTTTTTTAATTACTACATGTAAAGGTGGTATATATACTAGCACTTTTTTTTAATATTAATATAGTCCCTTTATAAATTTATTATAAAATATATACTTATAAGGCGGCGCTTTACTTTTTGCTAGTTTTAATTATAAAATTAATAGTAATTAGTACTTATTTATAATAGCAGGTATTTTTACTTTTAGTAAGCAGGGTTAATACTTTTGCAAACTTAGGTAAATATAGGTTTTTAGTAATTTTTTATACTAAGTTAATTATACTATTTTATAATACCTTTTATATAATTATTTTTATTACTTAGTAGCTAGTAGCACGTGGTAGCAGCCTTTTTAATTAGCTAGTTATTTTATATTCAGGCAAACATAAAATACTAGTAATAAATATTTAGTTTATATTTATTAATATATATAAAACTATGGTACTATAAGCTAACCCTTAATTAATTATACTTACTTATTTTTAGTAACAGGCTCCTGGGGCTAATAAATTAAAAAAATATAGTATTATTAATATACTAAAAGTAGGTTAAAATATAACTTTTAAACTTATTAAATATTTTTTAAAAAATAGTATTATAAGTAATAGCATGTTTTATAAATTTAGTTTTAGCTAGTTATAAAAGGCTTAAGGCATGTAATTTAGCCTAGCTTTAAGTAATTAAGTTATAACTAAATAATAAAGCAAGGCTAAATTAAAATAATAGCTAGGTTAATAGTTAATTTAGGGCGCGGGAAGTTTTAATTAAATTTAATATATAAGTAAGCGCGCGGGGAGTTACTAGCTAAGTTTTTTTAATTTTATTATTTATAAAGTCCCAGGCATAAATAAGTTTATTATTTTTTATAATTAATCCTAATTTTTTTAAGTAATAACTATTATAGCTAGGTTAAAAGGGTATACCTAGGGCGTAATTAATATTTTTAAGCATAATAATTAATATTATATATTTTTTTTATTTTTTATTACTCACGCAATTTACCATAGCATTATTAATATTATTTTAAATAATTTATTATTTAATATTTAAATTTAAGCTATTAAATATTTTTTAAACCTTTTTAGCTAATAATTAAAAGTGCACGTGCTTAAAAATATTTATAATAATATTTATTTAATTTTTATTATTATAATATTTAAAAATAAAAATATTTTATATTTTTTTTACCTTAGCGCGCTGCTTTTTTATATTTTTAATAACTTTTTTAGCTATATTTTAAAACTTATTTTTATTAATAATTATAAAGTTAATTACTTTTCACGCCTTGGCCTTTAAAATATATTTTTAAAGCTTTATAATAATATTTTTTAAATTATTTTTAATAATAAATAGTATTATAAATAGCTTTTTTTATTATTTATACTACATGTTAAGCAGCGCGTTTTTAATACCTTAAATAACTTTTTTTATACTAGTATAAGTTACCGGGCTAATTTTAATTAGCTATTACTTTATAAAAAAAATAGTACTTATAATTATTTAAGTTTATTTTAAAATATTTAATAAACACGGGGTTAGGGCGTGCTACTAAGGTTAATAAAGGCTTAATAATTAAAAAAAATAATATTAAGTAATATTAGTTAGTAAACCTATTTATATATATAAAAAAGTACTTTTATTATTATAATTATTATTTAGTTTTTAAATATTTTAACTTTTAAGTACTTAATAACTATAAGGTTAATAAGTTTTAATATACTTAGTACTAGTATTTTTACTAGGTTAAAAGGCTTTTATTTTATTTTTTTTTAGGCGCTTGCATTAGGCAGCTATTATTTTTTTTACTTTTTTTAAAAGGGTTAAAATTAAAAAAAAATAATAAGGCCATAATTATAATACCTAGCACCCTAGCATAGGTAGTAATAATTTAAACAAGCAAGTAATTAATAAAAAAAAGTAGTATATAATAATAAAAAATAGTAGGTAAAGGTAATACTATAAACTAGGGGAAATATAAGCTTAAATAATAAAAATTAAAAAAAATAAAAAATATAAAATTTTTAAAAAATATTAAGTTATAATAGGTAAAGCAGGTCCAGGTAATAATAAATAAAATATAAAAAAATTAATCTTAATTAATAAGGGGGTAATATAAAAAAATTAATTAATAAAAAGTAATATAAAAAAAATTAACTAATAATAAAATATAAAAAAAATTACTTAGTAACTTTTTACTTAATAACTTTTTTAATTCTTTACTTAGTAACTTCTTAACTTTTTACTTAGTAATTTCTTAACTTTTTACTTAGTAATTTCTTAACTTATTTTAGCTAGTAACAGTAGTATAATAATAATTAAATTTTATTTATTTAATACCTAGTTAGCTTCTTATTTTACTATTATATTTATTTAGTTTTTTATATTTTAATTTTTTTTTATTTTTTATTTTTTTATTTTTAAGTTTTTACCTTATTTTTTAGGTTTTATGGTACCTTTAGTAAAGTTTTTATTTAAGTAAAATAGCTTTAACTTATTATTATTTATTATATAAGCCATGCGTGTATTATTAAGTTTATTTAGTTAATAAGCTTTAATATTAATATATATTTTTTTAATTTAGTAGGGTCCTAGCTATTAAAACTATAGTTTAATTATTATTTTTAAATCCTACTTTTATTTATTATTTTATAAAAGCATGTAGTTAC
>NW_020797900.1:0-2645 GCF_003369625.1 Aspergillus mulundensis | reverse complement strand
TACTAAAATAATTATTAATAAATTAATAATATAGTTAATAAATAGCATGCATAAAAATATTATAATAATTTTTTATAAATAAATAAAGGCATTTTTTTATTTTTTTTTATTACTAGCGGGCGTTTTTATAAAGTAATAGGTATAGTAATTTARCTTTTTAAATATAATAATTAATAATTATTTTAAACCCTGCTATTAATTTTATAAACTTATAAACTTACTTAATATTTTAAGGTTTAGGCTAGTAAAAGACCTTAGCCACCTTTATTATTTTAAAATACCTTTTATTATAATTATATACTTATCTTATAATTTTAAGCCTTTTTATATAAAATTATAACTTTTTTATTAAAACTATAATATTAATAAGTTTTACTAAGTAAAGCATATAATTTAGGTTTACTAGGTGCTTTAATATATATTATTAAATTTTTAATAAAGCCTTTTTATTATTATACTTAGTTTTAGGTTTTTTTATACTAATATTATTTAAAGATATTTATATTATTAATAGTATTAATTTTTTTAAATTTTTTTTTTAATTTTAATAAACTAGGAAACTAAGTTTATAGCTTTTTATATAATAATTATTTATTAAAAAAGACTTATTATAGTATAAATAATAGTYTTATTTTTATTTTTAGGGTTTAGGGTAATTTAGTTATATTTAAATATTTAATTAATAAAAAATACCATAGCCATGCTAGTAAACTTATTAAAAAACTTATTAATATTTAATAAAAGGTTTGCGTTATACATAGTAATTTTATTAAGTTTAATAATATTAATTATTAATTAATAAGTGCTAGGTATTTTTTTAATAATTAAAAAGTATAGGTTTTTATAGGGGCCCTAGGAGTGTTTAAATATTTTAGCCTTTAAATATTTTTTAAATATTTTAATTACTATTTTTTAGGCCGCTCGCGGGATTTTAATTAAGGGTACTTATTATATTTAGTATTTTACTATTTATAATTATTATAAGGGCGCCACCTTTAGTTATACCTAGTTAATATTTTTAATTTTTTATTTTAGCGCCCCTTTTTTTTAATATAATATATTTAGTAGTATTTTCTTTTTTTATACTATTAACTAGTTTTTAACTTTTAACTTTATAACTTTTTTAAGTATTAGCCGGGTTCCCCGCGGGAATTAAGTAATTTATAATTAAAAATAAAAGTTAAACTTAGTACTTGCTTTAAGCGCTTAATAAAAAAAATAATACTATTTAAAATAAAGTTTTTATTAATTTTTTATACCTTTTAATATATTAGCCCCTTTTATATTATTTACTAGTTATACTTTATTAACTTTTTTTTTAAATAAGGTTACTAGTTAAGCTATATTTAAAGGCCATGTTTTATATATTTTTTTAGTTTTATACCTTATTTATTAAATATATTTTAAGGGCTTGCTTAAATATTTTAATAATTTTTAGGTAATTTTATTAGCAAGTGCTTTATATATATTAAGTAGGTTAAGTATAAACTTAGTAATTATAAATTTATAGCTTATAATTAATTT
This sequence comes from Aspergillus mulundensis, assembly GCF_003369625.1. Lineage (NCBI taxonomy): Eukaryota > Fungi > Ascomycota > Eurotiomycetes > Eurotiales > Aspergillaceae > Aspergillus > Aspergillus mulundensis. Next base: position 1,121 of record NW_020797900.1, on the reverse strand, counting down.
AATAATTTTATATTTATTTAAATATAAAATTACTAGGTATAAAATTAACTTAATTTTTAAATTTTTAAGTAGCTAAGGGGCGTTTAGGTAATATTTAACTTATTTAATAATTTTATATTTAATTAAATATAAAATTATTTTAATTTTTAACTTTTTAAGTACTCGGGCGTGGCTTAGGCATTTAATTACTTTATTAAAAACCTTATTTATTAATTATTTTAAGGCCCCTGGTATTATTATTTTAGCTTTTATAATAAGTAACTACTTAATATTATAATTTTTACTTAGTTTTTTAAATCCTGCCTAGGCTAAATATTTTTTTTATACCTAGCTAGTAATAGCTTTTAGGGTATATAAATTTTTAAAAGTTAGTTATAACTAGTAAAATAAATTATATACTTTATATTATTATTTTTTTAAATATTTATTATAAATAAGGCTTAGTATTAAAAAGGCCTTTTTAAAATAAATTCCTTTTTTAAGTTATTTAGCATAAAATAGTTAATACTTTAATATATAAAATTACTAATAATTACTAAAAGGTTTTTTATAATATTTATATAACTACCCTTAACTTAATTTATAATTATTATTTTTACCTATAGCTTTGGCTTATAAAGCAAGTTAATTTTTTTATATAATTATTTATTAATAATATTAAGTTTCGTGCTAGTATTTAGGAGCACCTTTATAAATTATTTTTTTATTTTAATTAAAATTTTAATACTTAGGAATATATAAAAAATTTTTTATTAAATAAAAGCTTAAACCTTAAGCCTTTTATAATAATATTTATAAGTATTACTTACACGGGCTAAAAGGGTATATTTTTAGTTAATTTAAGCCTTAATACTAGGTTTATAATAACTATATTTTTTAAGATTACTTAGGAAATTTAGGTAATAATATTAAAAGGGCTTAAATTTATAAAAAGTTAATAAAAAAATATAAAGTATAGGTATTTAAATACCCTAAAAAAATTATTAATTATAATATTAGTTATAACTTATTAAAGTACATGGTTAAGTATAAAGTTTATTAATATTTTTTTTAACTTAATTACTAGCTTATTTTTAGCTATAAACCGGGATTAAATAGTAGCTTAAGGCTTTTTTTTTTTT
>NW_020798007.1:0-1523 GCF_003369625.1 Aspergillus mulundensis | reverse complement strand
AAAAAAAAATAACTAGGTTATTTAAATAAAAAATATTAATAATATAAACCCATGGTTATAGTATACTAGTTAAAATTAATACTTAAAAAAGGCTGCCCCGCAGGATTTATTAAATATAAAAAAAATATTAAAGGCTTATAATAAAAATTTTTAAAGCTAGGCACTGCGTGTGCTTTAAAATATTATAAATTAGCTAGTAAAATAAAGTTAATATATAGTTACTTATTATAGTTAAATAATTTAAATAGTTATTTATTATATAAAAATAATATAAATATTATTTTATTTACTACAAGTATATATAAATAAAAAAAGTATTTATAAGCATGTTTAGCTATAATAATAACTTTTACTATTTATTACATGTATATAAACCCCGTGGTAATAACATGGGAAAATACTAGTATATTTTATAATTATTTAGTAGTATAATAATTAATAAATTTTATAATAAATAGCCTAAAATATTGCCCGGGATATAGCATGCTTTTAAAATTATTTTAATTTAATAAAGTAATAGTAAAGTAATAAAAATGCTTAGGTATATTAATAATATAAGTTTATTATAACTTTAATTAAAATTACATGTTTAGGGTTTTATATTTAGTTACTAAATTAAAAAATTTAAATAAAAAATTATAAAAGCGTGCTAGTTTATAATATAGCTATTTAAGCCCACGGGATTAAAATATAAATAAAGCCTTAATATTATATATAAATTTTATTAAGGGTGTTAAAAGTGGCGCGGTTTATAGTAGTTTAATAAATATTATAAATAAACTTTATAAGGCTAAATATTATTAATAGTTAAATTAATAAAAATTAATATATATTAAGGGGTATAGCAATAATTAAGGGACTTAGCTAAATCTTAAAAAATAAAAAATTACTAAAAAATAATTTAAGCATGCACCTTATATTTTTATTATTACTAGTGTTATTCACGCATAGTAATAATACCTTGCCTATTAGGTATTTTAACTAAAAGGGCCGGATACTATTATAAAATAGGGTAAATATAATAATAAATAATTTTATAATTTATGGGCATAGTGGCCCAATTTAAATATTACTAAATTAATAAATATATAAAATAAAGATTTATTATAATTTAATTAAGTTTAAAAATATAACTTAAATAAATAATAATTATTTTTTATATAAGGCACTAGATTTTATAATAAAAAAGTTACATAAATTTATTTATGGGTTAATTAATAGTACCTAAGTAATTATAATAAATTTACTAAGTTAGCCTAATCCTAGCTAGTAGCCTGTAATTTTATAGGATTATTTATATAATAATTTAGTATAAAACATGCCCGGCTGGAATTTTTTAAATAACTTATAAATAAACTAGCTAGTAAGGCGTGATTAAATAATTAATTAGGTTATAATTAAGCCCGCGGTAGCTAGTTAGTTTATGTTATAATAAAGCTAAAGTATAAATAAGATTTAAAAGTACTTTAAACTAGTAACCTAATTTAAAAAAAAGCTAGTAATTATAATATATTTAACTAGTA
>NW_020798006.1:0-1498 GCF_003369625.1 Aspergillus mulundensis | reverse complement strand
AAGGTTATTTTTTATTTTTTAAAACTTTTTATTATATTTTTAGGTTATTTAAAGTAGTTTTATAATACTTAGCTATAATTTATTTATATATAAGTTTTTATTTATTATAATAGCTTATATATTAAGTTATAATTTAAACTTTAAATATAATAATAATTAGTTATTTAATTATTTTTATAATTTATAAAAAATTATTTTATTTATAGCTCTCTTTTCCCCTTTTTAAAAATATAATTTACTTTTTTATTTAAAGTATTTACTAGGTTTTTTGCCCCCGGGCAGTATTTAATAATAAAGTTAAAAATTATAAGTTTTTTAGTTTATTATACTTATTTTTATATTAAATTTTTAGTTATTATAAACTATTATAAATTATTATAATTTATAAATATTTTAATAGGGAATTTACTACCTTTAAGGTAGTATTTTTAAACTTAAAAGTATTTTATAATTATAAGTATTTTAAAGTTATAGGTTTTATACTAGGTTTTCATGTTTTTTAATTTATAAAACTAAAAAATATTTAAGTATTATTATATATTTTTTATTAATTAAAATAATACCCTAGTAATAATATACCTTAAAATATTAATTTATAATTATATATATAATTTTAGGTTAAAGTATTATAGTAATAATTATTTTATAAATTTAAAATATAATATATTAAATACCTTTAAGGCCTTTTTTAATAAGTATTTTATAATTATATTAAGTTTTATAAGGTTAAATAATACTACTATAACTTAATTATAATTTTTAATAATTTTTTAATAAAAGCTGTAAAATCCTAAAAAAAATACTACTTTTTTTATATTTTTTAATATTAGCTACTTTATAATAGTCTAAACTTTTTTTAGTTTTATTTTAATTTTATTAATAATTATAATAAAGCTTAAAAAGTTAATTTTTTTAATATAAAATAAGTATTTACTAACTTTTATATATAGCTTAAAATTGCGTAGTCTTTTAAAAATTATTTATATATATTATTTATATTTCTTTTTATTTTTTTTAAAAAAATAATATTATTATTTAAATAAGTAATATAAATTATATTAATTAGCCTAGCTAGGGCGTGATTTATATAAAATTAAAATATTATTAATATATTTACTAGTTTAAATAATATAACTTAATATTTATAAAGTTTAAATTATATTTTAAATACTATTTTTTATTTATTTTTTTTTATAAATTTAAAGTTTATAGTACATGTTTTATAAATCTAGTTATATAAAAAAAAATTTTATTTTTAAATAATTAAAAATTATATTAAGTAATAATAATAAGTATATATTTTTAATTATAATAATATTTAAGCCTTAATAATTTACATAAAAATATAAGCTATTTTTTTTAATATAAATAATATTAAAGCTTTTGCAGGGCTTTTTAATAAGTATATTTAATTTTTTTAAGTACTTTTTTAATATATTTATATAAAACCTTAAGCTTTTTTAAAAATAATAAGTAAATATACTTACTTAAAGGCTTA
>NW_020798005.1:0-1560 GCF_003369625.1 Aspergillus mulundensis | reverse complement strand
ATTTTAGGGTATATTATTATTAAGGTATTATTTTAATTAATAAAAAATATATAATAATACCTAATTACCTTTTAATTTTATAAATTAAAAAATATAAAAACCTAGTATAAAACCTATAACTTTAAAATACTTATAATTATAAAATACTTTTAAGTTTAAAAATATTACCTTAAAGGTAGTAAATTTTTTATTAAGGTACTTATAAATTATAATAATTTATAATAATTTATAATAATTAAAAACCTAATATAAAAATAAGTATAATAAGCTAAAAAACTTATAATTTTTAATTTTATTATTAAATACTGCCCGGGGGTAAAAAACCTAATAAATATTTTAAATAAAAAAGTAAATTATATTTTTTTTAAAAAAAAAAAAGTTACAGGCAGGATAGTTTTTTATAAATTATAAAAATAATTAAATAATTAACTATTATTATATTTAAAATTTAATTTATAACTTAATATACAAGCTATTATAATAAATAAAAACTTATATATAAATAAATTATAATTAAGTATTATAAAACTACTTTAAGTAACCTAAAAATATAATAAAAAGTTTAAAAAAATAAAAAATAATTTTATAAATTTAAACTATAAAAAAACCCTTAAATATTAAAAAGTAATAAATAATAATTTATTATACTTTAAAAATTAAGTTTATATACTAAAGTTAATAATACTTTATAAAAAAATTATAAAAGTAAACTATAACAAGCCCTAAGGTAGGTATTAAGGTATTAATATAATTATTATAAATATTTTTTTAAAGGTACTATTAACTAAATATAACTAAGTATATTAAAAAATATATTAAAAAATATAATAATTATTAATAAATTATAGTTTATAAGTATAAATTATATAAATTATTAAAATTATTAAGCCTACTAAGGGTACTTATAAAATAAATTAATATAAACTTTATTATTAATTTACTACTTATAAAGTATAATAAGCATATATATAATATTATTTTAGTAATAATTAAAATATATACTAAATTTATATAATATATTTTATACTTAAAAAATATTAATATAAAATAGCTTATAAATACCCTTATAAATAATATTTTTTTACTTTATTAATATAATAAAAAACATGGTTAGTAATTATAAAAAATTTTTTATTAATATATTTTAGGCTATACTAAGCTACTACCTAGGTATAAAATAAAAATTATTTATTATATATTATTTATAAATAAATAGCTAAATTAAAAAGTAAAACCAAGTTTTTAATATTATTTTTATACTTATATTAACTAGTATTAAAATAATTAGTTATAATAAATTAAAATAATATAATTTATAAATAATAATATATATAAATAATTTATAGGTTATATACTTACTAAAGCTTTTATAAATTTAAAAATAATTATATATATTAATATTAAGGGGCCTAACTAGGTATTAAAAATTAAACTTTAAAAAGTTATAAAGTTTAAAAAAATTCGCGCGAATTTAAAAAAATAATTATAAAAGTTAAAAAAAGCTATGGTAGTTTAATATAAGAAAAAGTATAAAAAATAAGCTTTAAAATTAATAACTAT
>NW_020798004.1:0-1559 GCF_003369625.1 Aspergillus mulundensis | reverse complement strand
GACAGTGAGGTGAGGGGCTAGCCCAAATAGGAAGTGGATGCAGAACGAGTTTTATTGCAGATTCCGGAGAATTGAAGCAGTCGTCTGGGGCGTAGCCGATAAAAATCGTGGAGTAGCGTCGACGCGGGGTGCGAAGAGAGGCGAAAAATTGAGGCACTGGGCCAGCGAGAATGACAAAACAAAGCGTAGCTGTGTATACGAGCGACCAAAGAGAAGGCCTATTTGATAGCTAGCCGAGAAAAAGAAATGAAGCTTTTTGGAATGCTGAGAATGACCGAGATAGCCAGATTCCTGGTGTTGTGTTGTGGGTAGGAAGGAAGGCCTCGAGAGAATGGCGCGCCGCGGAGTCGCGAATAGACAATGAGAAGGCTAGTTCGGAGGGCTTGCCGGAGGCGAATGATGAAGATGAAGCTTTGAGAATAGCAGAAAATCGCGAGAATTGCGAAAACTTGGTGTTTGTTTTGATGGATGTGTTGGAGGAAGAGAAAAAGAAACGCCCCCTCTCCCCCCTACGCCGCGGGCGCAGAGGGGGGAGAAATGACGATAATGAGGCTTTTGAGAGCTCCGATGAAGAGTCAAGGGCTCATAACCTGAAGAGGGGGAACGGACTGATCCATGTGAAGTATGTGGATTGAATGACTAGCTAGAAGATGAAGCTATTCAGAGATCTCTGTGGGCGAGCTAGCCGAAGGCGGTGCCGCAGGGCAGTATGCTTCGACACCCCCCTTGCCCTAGGCAGCGAGAAGGTGAAGCCACAGAGATTTCCAAATGCGGAAGCTAGATACAAAAACATGGTGTAGTGGTAGTAATACACTCTTAATCTCGTGACTTGGCGCTCGGACCCGCTGGGGGCTTCAAACCTGAGAAAAGGAATGAAAAGTGAGGCCATGAGACTTCCTGATTAGGAAGGAGGTATAGACATGATTTTGATGAAAAAACAAGAGGAAAGGCCTTGGCAGGGCGTTGAGGTCAAAGAGACACTAGGAAAGAGGCTTGTATAGCCAGAACATGGTGTTTTGAATGACGAATCGGGGAAGCTTCGTGGTCTTCAAAGCCAATAAGAACTCCAGGAAAAACGTGCGAGGGCGGATCGTACACACGGGCTAGATCTGGTCTAGCTGAATTTGGCGTGCAAAAGCAGAGGCGCTGAATATTGCGTGCAGAGGCGTTGAAGCTTGCAGAGGCGTTGAATATTGCGTGCAAGCAGAGGCGAAAAAACGTACTGGACGTGCCTGGGCGAATACCGGATTGCCAGGGCTTATGGAGATGGAGATCTTGAGGCAAAAGAGAGACGTTGAGGCGTAGCGAATTCGTGATAGTCGAAAACCAGTAGGCGTTGAGAACTCAATCGGAGCGAAATGACGAAGCCACGGAGGCGCGGAGAAAGAGTCGAGAACTTGAGGCTTGGAGCCAGCGACAGCGAGGTGAGGGGCTAGCCCAAATAGGAAACCAATGCAGAACGAATTTTATTGCAGATTCCGGAGAATCGAAGCAGTCGTCTGGGGCGTAGCCATTAAAAATCGTAGGGCGTCAACGCGGGGTGCGAAGAGAGGCGAAAT
>NW_020798003.1:0-1583 GCF_003369625.1 Aspergillus mulundensis | reverse complement strand
TTTTTTTTTTACTTAAGGCGCTTGCTTTTAATATATTTTTTATAAATAATAATTTTAGCCTTTATAACTAGTAATATTAAGTATTTTTTATTTTAAATTTTATAATAATAATTATTTACTATTTATTTAAAAAAAAAGCTTTTTAATAAAATATTTAAAGTATTTAAGGTAAGGTTTTATTACTATAATAATTATAAAAACCTTTATTAATAACTTACTTATTACTAGTAATACCCTTACTATAATACTATTTTTTTTATTAATAAATAATACTTTTTTACTTATTTTTTTTTTATTTCCCTAAAACTCCTTATAAATTCTTTAATTATTTTAGCTTTTTTTTTGCTTTTTTTTTATTAAAATTCTTTATTATAGCCTTTAAAAAATTTAATATATTATTTTTTAAGTGCAAGTAAGATACTATAATAACTTTTTTTTTTAAAAAGGTAAGAACTAGCCGCATTAGTAGTAAAATAATAAATAGTTTATTTATAACTTTTTTTAGTAAGTACTTCCTTTTTTTTAGCTTGGTTAATAATAATAAAAGCTAATATATTATTTATATTTATAAAACCTTATAAGCTTTTAAAGCCGCTTAAAACTTTTTTTTAATATATAAAAACCTAAACTAGGTATTTATTAGGCTTAATACACGCGAAGTTTATATTATTAAAAACTAATATTAGTAGTTTATTATAGCCTTATAATAACAAGGTATTATTATTAATTTAAAAGTAGCCTATAATAATTATAAAATATTATTTAAAATAATTTTTATTATATATATTTAAGCCCTGGAGCTTAAGAATTAGGCACTTTTTTAAAAAGCTTATATTTATTATATTTTTATATATTAATAAGTTTAATATTTTTTTTAAATTATAATGGCCCCTTAGCTTGCTAAGTAAAATAATAAGTTAATAATATAAGTTTTTTTTTTCTTGCCTTGTGATGCTTAATTATTAATATTTTATAAATTTATTAAAAAGCATGGGACCTTTAATATAGTAATTTATATAATAAAAATAAATAAGATTTATATAATAAAAAAGCAAGCAGTGTTATTATTAAAGCAGGCTTTAAAAAGGCAGGTAAATTTTAAAAAGGTATTTAAATATAATTATTAACTACTAGGCAGGAGTAAGGGCAAGAAGCCTATATAATTTATTATTTTAAAAACTAACTTTAATAATAATAAGAAAATAAAATCTATAAATCTTAATAATATAATTAATAATATTAAAAACCTTATAATAGGCCCTAAATTTTTTTAAAAATATTATACTATTTTTAAGCTAGTACCTACTTTTTACTTTTTTTTTTAAGCTTTTTAATAAAGTTTTAAATTTTATATAAAAGTTTGCTATCCTGCCCTATAATTTTTTTAATAAAAAGCTTTTATAATAACTTTTTTTAATTACCATGTAAAAAAGCCCGGAAGCATTTTTAATAAGCCTTAATAATTTAAGGGCTTTTTAACTAGTAGTATGCCTTTATTTACTTTATTTTAAAGTTAATTTTAGTAACTTAGGTTAAAATTTAACTTATTAATATAATTAAGCTTTTATACTAGGGCTTTTTTT
>NW_020798002.1:0-1605 GCF_003369625.1 Aspergillus mulundensis | reverse complement strand
TTATAAAAGCTACTTAAAAATTTTAAGCATGTATAAAAGGCTTTAAAAAATTATTATAAACTAGTTAAAATAATACTAAAATACCCCTAGTTTAAAAAAAAAGTAGTAATAATTTTTTATTTACTAGGTTTTTATATTATTAAAGCTAAAAAACTAGTAAAGTAATTACTTTTTTTTTATATTTTAAAAGGTTTAAAGGTTTAATAAACTATTATTATAAATAAAATATTTTTTAATAGAATTTAAACTACTTATAACTTTAAAAATAATATTAAACTTATATATTAAGAACCTAGGTAAAAATAGTTACCTTTTTTTTTATTTTATATAATTTTAAGGTTTAATAAACTATAACTTAAATAGCTTTAGACTACTAAAATTTATAAGTTATATTTATAAAAGTATATTAAAAAAAGTTTTTTTTTAAAAAATAAAAAATAAATAAAATATTAAAGTAATACTAGGTTATTAACTTAAACAGCTAGCTATATGCCAAAGGCATAAATAAATGTAAAATTTTAAAAAGGGGTATAAATAAAAATATAAAGCTTTTAAAAAGTAAAATTTAAAATTATTATAATAATAAAATTAATTATATTAAATATATTTTTACTATATATTTTTTAATACCTTTTATTAAAAAAGGCTAAAAACTTACTAGTAAATAAATAAAGCTTGTTAATAAGTATAAAAATAGTATAATATAAGTTATTTATAAATTAAACTTTTACTAGTACTTTATTAAAAGCCTTAGTAATATTTTTTATATACTTATTAAATATTTTTTATATACTTATATATTTTTTTAAGCTTTTATTAATAAGCAAGTATTATAAAATATTAATATTATTATATATATAAATAAAAATAAACTTATACTTATTATTATTATTATAGCGCTAAACACATGTTAACCCTAAATTTTAAAAAATATAATTATAATAAGGCTTATAAATTTTTTTTTTTAAAAATACTACTAGTTTGCCGCTAGTAGCAAGAATTTACTAACTATTTATATTTTTTATTTTTTTATTATTATAAAAGATTACCTTGGTGTACCTAAGGTATATTTAAAAGTTATTAATTATTTATATTAAAAATTATTTAAAAAAAAATAAAAAAAACTTACTTTTATTAAAAAAAGGGCGGGGCTAGCTATAATAAAAGTAAAAAAAGTTAAAGTAAAAAAAATAAAATTAAAGGGGGTAATTATAAAAAGCACGGTATTACTAGTATTATTATTATTATTATTATTATTATTATTATTATTATTATTATTATTATTTAAGATATTTTTATTTAAAATACTTAATAAGTAAAAAAAAAATTAAAAAATATATTATTAAGCTTAAAAAGCTTATAATAATTATATATATTATTTATAAGTTAATTAATAGCAGCCTGGCGGGGGATAAAAAATAATAATAAAATAAATTATTAATTTTAATAAGTTTTAAGTTAGCATGCTTTAATATTAATATACTATTATTAAAATACCTTTAAATAGGTTATTATAGGTAAAAAATATTTATTATTAAAGTAAAACCTTATATATAAATACAGGCTAAAAAAAAATTATTTTTAAAATTAATAAAATAAAAGGGT
>NW_020798001.1:0-1606 GCF_003369625.1 Aspergillus mulundensis | reverse complement strand
TTTTTTTATATAGTTTTTACTTTTAGCTAGCTATAATAAGCATGGTATTTTTAGGTTTAATAAATATACTTTACCTAGTAGCCTAAAGTATATTAATATAATATTAATTATATATTTTTAAAAAAACTTATTTAAAAATAATACCTTTACCTAGGAAAATTAAAAGCTTTATACTTACTTAGCTAGTAATATTAATATTATAAATATTATTTATTTTATATTATAGTTAATAAATAAAAAAAGGGTTAAAAAAGTATAATATTAATATTAAAATTAGTTTTTAACTTACTCCCGGGCTTTAATACTATATTATTTATATATTTATTTATTAAAAAACTTAATATACTAGGGGCTAGCTTAGTTACTATAGTAAAGGGCTTAATAAAAAGCTTAGTAAAAAGCTTAATAAAAGGCTTAATAAAAGGCTTAATACTTAATAAAAAAATAAAAATTTATAATAAAATAAAGGTATAAAAAATAAGAATGCCTAAAAATAAAAAAAATATATTTATTAAGGTATTTAAGGCTAAAAAAGCTAGGTATATTTTTTAATTATATTATATTAAAATACTTAAAATTAAAAAAGTTAAATATATTTTTTAATTATATTATATTATTATAGCTTATAAGCGTGATTTATTTAATTTAAAATTAGTATATTTAATAAACTTAATACTTATTACTTTTTTATTAAGCACTACTTATAATATATATATAAATTATATTATTATTAAAAGTGCTATTATTTTACTTTTTTATTTAAAAATAAAAAAAAACTTTAGCTTATTTTTATAAGTAATATTAGCTTTTATTTAATATATAATATAATTTAGGCACTTTTTTAACTAGGCTTTATATTTTTTTTAATAGTTAGTATACTTAAATTAATTTTTTTATTTTTAAATAAGGTACTAGTTAAAAGTGTAAGGGTTAGTATATTACTAGTAATAAATAAAAAGAATATAAATATATTAAATATATTTATATTATAAATATATATAGTATTATATAACCTAGGCTTTTTATAAAAAAGCTTAATTTAAAAAAGCTTATTTTTAAGTATAATAAGGCTTTTAATTATATAATTAATATTTTTTAAGTAATAAAAGGTAATAAGTAAAAAGCTTTTTTTTTAGTTAAGCTTTTAATTATAAATTATATTATATATAAAATTTATACCCTAAAAATTATAATATAATTAATATTTAAAAAGTTTTATTTAGTTTTTTTATTTTTTAATATTTAAGTAAAAAACCAGGCCTTTAACACGCGGTAAATAAAAATAATATATTAAATATTAATAATTAATACCTTAGTATTACTTTTTAATTTTAAAAGTTATTATTTTAAGTTATATACTAGGTATTTTTAGTTTATAAACCTAGCTAGGTAAATATTAAAATTTTTATTAAAAATAATATAAATTATTATTATTTTAATTTTTAGTAATACGCTGCTAAGGGTTTTTTAAATAAATAATTAAATTATTTTAGGGTATTTATTTTTATAAAGGGCTTTTTTTTTAATATATATAAATTTATTTTTTATTTTAAGTTAGCCTAGGGCTAAATTTTTTTTTAAGCATGGTAATAATATTACTTAATAT
>NW_020798000.1:0-1624 GCF_003369625.1 Aspergillus mulundensis | reverse complement strand
CTAGGGATTACTAGGGATTACTAGGGATTACTAGGGATTGCTAGGGATTACTAGTAATTACTAGGGATTATTAGAGATTACTAGGGATTACTAGGGATTGCTAGGGATTGCTAGGGATTGCTAGGGATTACTAGGATTACTAGCAATAGTGCTGGCAGGAAGTGCTGGGTATTAATAGGGAGCGCCGGAGAGCGCTAGGTACCACTAGTAAGTACTAGTAAAGAGCGCTGGTAAAGAGCGCTAATAAAAAGTGCTAGTAAAAAGTATTATAAAATATTAAAAAGCGCTAGGGAGATTATTAAAAATTACTAGTAAAAAGTACTAAAAAGTGCTATATATTACTAAAGAGCGCTAGATAGCGCTATAAAAATTATTAAGGATTACCTTTAAAAAGTAATAGGGAGATTACTAGGGAGATTTTTAAAAAAAGTATTAGTAATTATTAATAAAAAGTATTGGAGATTACTAGGGAGTGTTAAAAAAAGTAATATAAAAAGTAATATAAAAAAAAATATAAAAAGTATTATAAAAATTGCTAGGGATTACTAGCAAAAAGTGCTAAAAAAATTACTAAAAATTATTTTATAAAAGCGCTGGAGGTTAGCGCTAAAAAATATTAGTAAGAATTTACTAAAAAGATTATTAGATATTACTATTAAAAAAATACTAAAAAGTATATTAAAAAGCGTGGTGTTTTATAAAAAAGCACTGGGATATTAATAAGGAAATTATTAAAAAAAGTATTAAGGGTTACTAGTAAAAAACTTAGAATATTACTAGGGAGTGCTAAAGGGTGCTAGTAATTACTAAAAATTACTAGGTATTATTATTTAAAAGCGCTAGTAAAAAGCACTAGTAAATAATACTAGGTATTACTAAAAAGCGCTAGTAAATAGCACTAGAAAGCGCTAGAAAAAACACTAGATAGTATTAAAAAGTGTTAGAAAGATTAATAGGGAACACCAGCGGAAAGTATTAAAAAGTATTAAAAATAGCTAAGAAGCACTAAAGGGCGCTGGAGGGCTTTATAAAGCGCTAAAAAAAGCGCTAAAAAAAGCATTAAAAAAAGCACTAAAAAGCACTAGGGAGCGCTAGGAATAGTGCTAGGAAGCACTAGGAAGCACTAGAAAGCACTAGAAAGAGTGTTAGGGAGCACTAGGAAGTACTAGGGAGCGCTAGGGAAATTACTAGGGATTATTAGTAAAAAGCACTAAGGGGCGCTAGGGGGCGCTGGAAAGTGCTAGGGAGCGTTATATATTACTAGGAAGCGCCAGGGAGCACTGGTATTATTAAAAAGCGCTAGGAAGCACTAAATAGCACTAGGTATTACTAGGAAGCACTAGTAAGCGCTAAAAAATATTAGGGAGTGTTAGGGATTACTAAAGCGCGCTAGTAATTACTAGGTATTACTAAAAAGCACTTAAGGGCGCTAAAGGGCGCTGGGGGTTATTAAAAAGTACTAAAGGGCGCTAGTAATTATTAAAAAGTACTAGTAAGCGCAGGTAAAAAGCGCAGGTAAAGATTACTAGGGATTACTAGGGATTATTAAAAAGTAATAAAAAATACTAAAAAGTACTAAAAATTACTAAAAATTACTAGGGATTACTAGGATTACTAGGGATTA
>NW_020797999.1:0-1627 GCF_003369625.1 Aspergillus mulundensis | reverse complement strand
TTTATAGGTAATATATAGTAAATAATTTTTATTTTATACCTAGGTAGTGGCTTAATATAGCCTAAAATATATTAATAAAAAGACTTTTATAATTACTAACCATGTTTTTTAATATATTAATAAAATAAAAAATATTATTTATAAGGGTATTTATAAATTATTTCGTGTTAATATTCTTTAAGTATAAAATATATTATATAAATTTAGTATATATTTTAACCACTATTAAAATAGTGTTATATACACGCTTATTATATTTTATAAATAATAAATTAGTAATAAAGTTTATACTAATTTATTTTATAGGTGCCCTTGGTAGGCTTAATAGTTTTAATAATTTATATAATTTATACTTATAAACCATAATTCTTTAGCAACTGTTACACTTTTTAACATGTTTTTTAATATACTTAATTATATTTAGTTAATAGTACCTTTAAAAAATATTTATAATAGTTATATTAACACCCTAATGCCCACCTTAGGGCTTGTTATAGTTTACCTTTATAATTTTTTTATAAAATATTACTAACTTTAGCATGTAAACTTAGTTTTTAAAGCATAATAAGCTATTATTTATTACTTTTTAATACTTAAGATCTTTTTTATAGTTTAGATTTATAAGGTTATTTTTTATTTTTTTAAACTTTTTATTATATTTTTAGGCTACTTAAAGTAGTTTTATAATACTTAGTTATAATTTATTTACATGCAGGTTTTTATTTATTATAGTAGCTTGTATATTAAGTTATAATTTAAACTTTAAGTATAATAATAGTTAATTATTTAATTACTTTTGTAATTTATAAAAAACTATTTTATTTATAGCTTTTTTCTCCCTTTTTTTAAGGACGTAGTTTACTTTTTTATTTAAAGTATTTACTAGGTTTTTTGCCCCCGGGCAATATTTAATAATAAAATTAAAAGTTATAAGTTTTTTAGCCTACCGCGCTTGTTTTCGCGTTAGGTTTTTAATTATTATAAATTATTATAAATTATTATAAATTATTATAATTTATAAATATTTTAATAAGGAATTTGCTACCCTTAAGGTAGTGTTTTTAAACTTAAAAGTATTTTATAATTATAAATATTTTAAAGTTATGGGTTTTATACTAGGTTTTTGTATTTTTTAATTTATAAAACTAAAAGGTAATTAAGTATTATTATATATTTTTTATTAGTTAAAATAATACCCTAGTAATAACATACCCTAAGGCATTAGTTTATAATTATATATATAATTTTAGGTTAAAGTATTATAGTAATAGCTATTTTATAAATTTAAGGTATAATATATTAAATACCTTTAAAACCTTTTTTTTTAATAAATATTTTATAACCATGTTAAGTTTTATAAGATTAAATAGCACTATTATAACTTAGCTATAATTTTTAATAAATTTTTAATAAAAGCTATAAAATCCTAAAAAAATATTACTTTTTTTATATTTTTTAGCGTTGGCCACTTTGCAATAGTCTAGACTTTTTTTAGTTTTATTTTAATTTTATTAATAATTATAATAAAGCCTAAGAAGTTAATCTTCTTAATATAAAATAAGTATTTACTAACTTTTATATATAGCTTAAAATTGCGTAGTCTTTTAAAAACTATTTATATATATTA
>NW_020797998.1:0-1598 GCF_003369625.1 Aspergillus mulundensis | reverse complement strand
CTAGTAATTTAAGGTATAAAATAAAAAAATAAAAAAAATACTTAAAAACACGGAGCTAATAATTTAAGGTGTAAAATAAAAAAATAAAAAAAATACTTAAAGGCATAAAGCTAGTAATTTAAGGTGCAAGACAGGAAAATAAAAAGAATACTTAAAGGCATGGAGCTAGTAATTTAAGGTACAAGATAGGAGAACAAGAAGAACGCTTAAAGGCGCGGAGCTGGCAATTTAAGGTGCCAATAAAGTTAGCATGTAAAAATAACTAAATTTAATATATTCATAAATTAAAGGGTATAAATAAAAAATATTAAATTTTTTTAGGAATATTTTAAAAAATAAACTACTATAATTTTAAAAAGTTTAATAACTAGTTTACTAAATATTATAGTTAAATTAAAATTAACTTATTAAAAAAAACCAAGATTCTAAAAATTTTACTAATTATTTAGTTACTTTAAAATAATATTTTTTAAAAATAATAAAAAAATATAAATTTAATATTATTTTAGCAAGCTTTTACCTTTACTTTAAAATAAAATTTATAACCTTAATAATATAAAACTTTTAAATACTAAAAAATATTTAATTTAACTAGCTTTATAATATTAATTTTATATATTATATTTATAACCCTATATTACCTTATAWTATAATAAATAATTAAAACCTATAAAATAAAAAAAAAATTATTAACTTAAAAAAAATTAACGCGGATTTACTTATGGTAAAAAAACCTAAAAAAAATTATTTTTTAAAATAAACTTTTAAAAAAAATTATGGTAAAATACCTATAAAATAAATTTTTAGTATAATAAAACCCTTTTAAAGCTATATTAAAATAGTATTAAATTAAAATTAATTAAAATTAACTTTTATAATATATTTTAAGTATAAAAAACCTGGTTATATTATACCTAATTATATAAAATTATTATAAAATCTTAATTTTTAGCTAGTAAACCCTAATTAAATTATAAAAGTTTATAAAGTAATAATTAAAAACTTTTAAAATAAAAAAATATTATAAGAAAAAGTAAAATAATTAGCAAGAAGGTAAGTATATAAATTAAAATAAAATAAAATATATAAAAAAAAATAAAAAAATTAAAGTAAAGTTTTATGCCCTAGCTTAATATTTAAAAATAAAAATAAATAAGTATTTTTAAATAAAAATAATAATAAAAGCTTTGTAAAATAAGATTAAAATTAAAGTAAATTTAAATATTAAAATAAAGGTAAATATAATAAGTATAAAATTTATTAAGCATGCTTATTTAAATTAAATAAAACTTTTTTTTTATTTTAAAAAAAATATAATAGTTAGCAAGATAATTTAAAAAAGTATAAAAAGTACTTATTAAAGTTATTAATTTAAAAAATACTATAAGAATATTTAAATACCCTTATATAAAAATAAAGTAAATTAAAGTTAAATACTTAATTATTTTTTTATTATAATTATTTAAGCCATGTATATTTATATAATAATAAATTAATAATAATTTAGTAATAAAGTAATAAAATACTAAATTTTTAAATAATATAAGTTTATAAAGGCTTGTAAAAATTAAGCTTATATATTTATTATTATTTTTTTA
>NW_020797899.1:1718299-1720735 GCF_003369625.1 Aspergillus mulundensis | reverse complement strand
TTATTATTACTTTTTAAGGGCAGGCAGTAATACTTACTTTTTAAAATACTTTTAATAAAAATAATAATTACTACCCTTTAAAAGCAGGTAATAATACTTACTTTTTAAAATACTTTTAATAAAAATAGTAATTACTACCCCTTAAGGGCAGGTAGTAATACTTATTTTTTAAAATATTATTAATAAAAATAGCTATTATTACCTTTTAAGGGCAGGTAGTAATACTTATTTTTTAAGGTACTTTTAATAAAAATAGCTATTACTACCCCTTAAAAGTAGGTAGTAATACTTATTTTTTAAGGCACTTTTAATAAGTATTATATAACTTTATTAATACTTACTTTTTTAATTATAGGGGTAGTAATTACTACTTTTTAAAAATAGGTAGTAATACTTACTTTTTAAAATACTTTTAATAAAAATAATTATTACTACCTTTTAAGGGTAGGTAGTAATACTAGCTTTTTAAGGTACTTTTAATAAGTATAATATAATTTTAATACTTGCTTTTTTAGCTACAAGAATAGTAATTACTACCCTTTAAAAATAAGTAATAATACTTACTTTTTAAGATACTTTTAATAAGTATTATATAACCTTATTAACACTTACTTTTTTAATTATAAGGGTAGCTATTACTACCCCTTAAGGGTAGGTAATAATACTTACTTTTTAAAATACTTTTAGTAAAAATAGCTATTACTACCCCTTAAGGGCAGGTAATAATACTTACTTTTTAAAATATTTTTAATAAGTATTATATAATCTTATTAATACTTACTTTTTTAATTATAAGGGTAGTTATTACTGCCCTTTAAGGGTAGGTAATAATACTTATTTTTTAAGGTACTTTTAGTAAAAATAAGCATTACTACCCCTTAAAAAAAAATAGCTATTATTACTTTTTAAGGGTAGGTAGTAATACTTATTTTTTAAAGTATTTTTAGTAAAAATAATTATTACTACCCCTTAAAAGCAGGTAATAATATTTATTTTTTAAGGTACTTTTAATAAAAATAATAATTATTACCTTTTAAGGGCAGGTAATAATACTTATTTTTTAAAATACTTTTAATAAAAATAGTTATTACTACCCTTTAAAAGCAGGTAATAATATTTATTTTTTAAAATACTTTTAATAAAAATAATTATTACTACCCCTTAAGGGCAGGTAGTAATACTTGCTTTTTAAGGTACTTTTAATAAAAATAATTATTACTACCCCTTAAGGGCAGGTAGTAATACTTACTTTTTAAGGTATTATTAATAAAAATAATTATTACTACCCCTTAAGNAAAATAATTATTACTACCCCTTAAGGGCAGGTAGTAATACTTACTTTTTAAGGTATTATTAATAAAAATAATTATTACTACCCCTTAAGGGCAGGCAGTAATACTTACTTTTTAAAACACTTTTAATAAGTATAATATAACCTTAATACTTACTTTTTTAGCTATAGGGGTAATAATTACTACCTTTTAAAAGTAAGTAATAATACTTATTTTTTAAAATATTATTAATAAAAACAGCTATTGCTGCCTTTTAAAAAAAAATAATTATTATTATTTTTTAAGGGCAGGTAGTAATACTTATTTTTTAAGGTACTTTTAATAAAAATAGTTATTATTACCTTTTAAGGGCAGGTAGTAATACTTACTTTTTAAAATACTTTTAGTAAAAATAATAATTACTACCCCTTAAGGGTAGGTAGTAATACTTACTTTTTAAAGTATTTTTAATAAAAATAATTATTACTGCCCCTTAAAAGCAAGTAGTAATACTTATTTTTTAAAATACTTTTAATAAAAATAGCTATTACTGCCCTTTAAAGGTAAGTAATAATATTTATTTTTTAAGGTATTATTAATAAAAATAGCTATTACTACCCCTTAAGGGTAGGTAATAATACTTATTTTTTAAAGCACTTTTAATAAGTACCATGTAATCTTATTAATATTTACTTTTTTAATTATAAGAATAGCTATTATTACCTTTTAAAAATAAGTAGTAATACTTGCTTTTTAAAGTATTTTTAATAAAAATAAGTATTACTACCTTTTAAGGGCAGGTAATAATACTTACTTTTTAAAATATTATTAATAAAAATAATTATTACTATTTTTTAAGGGCAGGTAGTAATACTTACTTTTTAAAATAATTTTAATAAGTATTATATAATTTTATTAATACTTACTTTTTTAATTATAGGGGTAGTTATTACTGCCCCTTAAAAGCAGGTAATAATACTTACTTTTTTAAGYATTTTTAATAAGTATAATATAACCTTAATACTTTAGTAATTTTTTTATTAATAAATTACTAAAATATTTTTTTTCCTTAACCCAAACCCTTAAACAYGTTTTTCCTATATAATAAGTTAGTTTTATTTAATATTTTTTAAATAAAAACTAATTTAAATTAACCCTAAATTTT
>NW_020797899.1:1714882-1716894 GCF_003369625.1 Aspergillus mulundensis | reverse complement strand
ATACCTAAATAATTTAGGTTTACGCGTGCCCTAACTAAAAACCCTAATAAGCTAAAAAAGCAGGTTATTATATTAAACTACAAGTTTATAAAAAATATAAAAAAATAAAGTATACTAGCGTAGCTTATTATAATTAATATATTAATAAAAAAGGTACTAAATAATATACTTATTAATATTATAAAGCTAATTATTAATTATACTATAAAGTATAATAAACTAATACTAGTTATATATAATTATTATTATAAACTAAACTTAGTTTTACCTAATATAACCACCGCGCAGGCCGCGCTTTTTAARCATATTAATAATTAAATTATTATTATTAGCTATATAATATATAATAACTTTAAGTAGCTAAAGCTATACTATACACGCGTGGTTAATCCCTAGCTATTAATTTAATATATTATTAAAAATAAATATAGTTATAAATTTAAAGCGCGGCTATAATATTTATAAAAGCTAAAATATTTAATAATAAAGCTAGTAGGCAAATACGTGTAGCTAAGTAAAAAAAAATATAATTATATAAAAAATATATTTATAGTAAGGAAGCTAGTTATTTAATAGCTTGTAAAAAAAAATATAAAGCCTATTTAATAATAGGTAAAAATAATAGCTAGGGATTAAAGCAGGTATTTTAAATAAACCCTTTAGTTATATAATATAAAGTAAATTAATAAGTTAATACCTAATTTTAAGGACTCCGGGGCTAATCCAGATATAAATAAAAGTAAATTTTTTATATTAAAAAAGGCTAAAACTAATTTAAAGTAATTATATACTACTTAATTTTTTGCTAAATATTTAATAAGTTTTTTTACTTTTTTTATATAATTTTAAATAATAAATTATTTTATTTTTAATAAAATATACACTTGTTTTATAAGCAGGAACTAGTAATATAAAAATATTAAAAATTACCTATAATTACTTAAACCTGCGTGTGAAATAATAGGAAATAGCATAGTTTATTATATTAATAAAGTTAAATAAAAAAATAAAATATAAATAGCAAAGCTAAAATAATAATATTAATTAGTGTAATTCTTGCAAAAGTAAAAAAAATTAAAAATAATAGGCAGGATAATTTTTATAATAACCTTAAGGTAAAATAATAAAAAAAGGTTAGCTAAGCTAGTATATTTTTATAATAACTATTATAGGCCAAGGGGTGTAATTAAATAAGCTTAGGCTTATAATACCTACATGCTTTATATAAAGCTATTCTTAAATTTAAAGGCGCGCCCGTGCTTGCTTTACTAAAAATATATTTATTATATTAATTAAAATATAATAAAATAAAAAAGCTTTTAAGGGCTATTATTTTTAATAAGGATTTTATTTAAATTTATATAATAATATATATATAATTTATAACAACGCTTTTACTAGGGCCGGTTTTTATTAAAACTTAAAAAAACTTAAATTTTACTAAGTTAGCTATATAAAAAATAATAGCTATTAAGGTACTAGTACTTAATTTTTTATAAAAATTTATATATAAATTAAAGTACTTATATTTACAAAGTTATTTAAAAGTTTATCCGCGTGGTATTAGGCTAAAAATAAAATTATTAATATACTAGTAGGGCTATTAACATGCCAGTACTTTATTTTTTATATTAATTAAGCTATATTTATATACTAGTTAAGTATAATATAAAACGCTTTATATTTAAAACTTTTTTTTTTTTATTATATTATTATTTTATGCTATCCAGCGCTGCTTACTAATTTTTAGCGTACTAATAATAAAAAATTATATATAAATTAAAGTACCTATATTAAGGGTAAAGGTTATAAACACGCTAGCAAGGCTATTAATATGCTAATATTTTATTTTTTATATAAAATTATATATAAATTAAAGTACCTATATTATAAAGTAATTTAAAGGTTTATTTACATGGTATTTAGCTAAAAATAAGGCTATTAATATATTAAAGCGCCCTTAAAGTACAGGTACTTTATTTTTTATAGGTAATTATATATAAATTAAAGTA
>NW_020797899.1:1710686-1714483 GCF_003369625.1 Aspergillus mulundensis | reverse complement strand
CTAAAGCTAGTTTAACCGCCCCCTGTAATTATTTATTTTTAACTTTTTTTTTTTAAAAACCTTATAAGTTTTATAAGTATATTAATTTTTATATAACCTTTTATATAATATAATATACTAGCGTAACTTAGCAAGTTTATTATAAATTTTAATATTAAGTTAAATATAGGGGAGGCTAATATAGCAAGGCTAGTATATTATTTTAAATTATATAAAAACTATTATATAAAYTAAAATATATTAATTACTAACTAATAAATAGGGCCCCCCTTAGTAAAYTATTAATAAAATAAAAACTTTTTATACCATAAATTAATACTAAGCTAATAATTAAAATATAATATAACTAAACCTTAAAATATCCTGCACCTTAAGTAAAATTTTATATTATAAAGTATATTAATTTTATAACTAGCACATGTTAAGCTAAGAGTTAAAAATTTAAACCTAGTTTTTTTATAACAGGGAGCATAAAAAAGGCTAGGGCTATAAAAAATATTATAAAGTTTTAATTTTTTTTACCTTTTAATTTAAAATAACATGTTTTTAAAACTTAACCATGTAATTTATTATTAGGTAATAATATAATTTATAATAATATTTTTTAATAACCCTTATTTAAAACCTTAGGTAAGCTTTAGTTAATAAAACCTTATTTTTAAAACCTTTTATATAAATTATTAACTAACCTATAAAGTATAATTACTTAAATATACTTTTTTTATTAAAATACCAGGCAAGGCAATTAAGCCTTAATATTAATATAATAAATAATACTATACTAGGTGCCTAACTACCTTTTTAAATATTATAATATAATATTTTTATTTTTTAGCCAGGGTGCTATTATTTATAATAAAATTATTTTTTAGGTAAATACCTTAAAAAAATTTATTATTTTATATATATAAATAATTTACACCGCGCCTTATAAAACGCGGTAATTTTAAAGTAAGTTTTATAAATATAATAAGCTATTAAGTATAAGTAAAAAAGTTAACTAGTAATATAAAAGATTTAATAAAATAATTATTATATAAAAAATAGGTTACRCGCGCGGAAAACTAGCTAGTTATTATTAAATTAATAAACTAGTAGGTAGTTTTTAAGCTAGGCTTAGCTAAAAGTACTAGTAATATAAAGTAGTATTACTTATATTATAAGTTATAGTTAACTAATAATATAAGTAAGGCGGGATAATAGCACTTACTTATTAAGTTATACTAGCTTTTTAAGCTACTTTTTATTATTAATATAAATAAAATAAAATAATAATATTTATTTTTTAAGCTACACGGGCGTGGAAACTTTACCTTAATAAGTAAAATAATAATATTTACTTTTTTAATTATACTAGCTAGTAGTTTTTATACCTAAAAGGTAAAATAATAATACTTGCTTTTTTAATATTACTTTAATAATTTTTTTAATAAAGGGAAAATAATAATACTTACTTTTATAGCTTTACTAACTTTTTAAGGTATTTTTAATAAATATAGTATAATTTTTTTAGGGCTAGGCAAGGTACTTTTAACAAGTATAATATAACCTTAATACTTACTTTTTTAGCTATAAAAGTAATAATTATTATTTTTTAAAAATATAATAATACTAGCTTTTTAAGGCACTTTTAATAAGTATAGTATAATTTTAATACTTGCTACTTTAATTATAAAAATAGTAATTATTACCCCTTAAAAGCAGGTAATAATATTTATTTTTTAAGGTATTTTTAGTAAGTACCGCGCAACCTTATTAATACTTATTTTTTTAATTATAAAGGTAATAATTACTACCCCTTAAGGGCAGGTAGTAATACTTACTTTTTAAAATATTATTAATAAAAATAATTATTACTACCCCTTAAGGGTAGGTAGTAATACTTACTTTTTAAAATACTTTTAATAAAAATAATAATTACTGCTTTTTAAGAGCAGGTAATAATATTTACTTTTTAAAATATTTTTAATAAAAATAGTAATTACTACCCCTTAAGGGCAGGTAGTAATACTTATTTTTTAAAATATTATTAATAAAAATAGCTATTACTACCTTTTAAGGGCAGGTAGTAATACTTACTTTTTAAAATACTTTTAATAAAAATAGTTATTACTACCCCTTAAGGGCAGGTAGTAATACTTATTTTTTAAGGCACTTTTAATAAGTATTATATAACCTTGTTAATACTTACTTTTTTAATTATAGGGGTAGTAATTACTACTTTTTAAGGGTAGGTAGTAATACTTACTTTTTAAAATACTTTTAATAAAAATAATTATTACTACCCCTTAAGGGCAGGTAGTAATACTAGCTTTTTAAGGTACTTTTAATAAATATAATATAATTTTAATACTTGCTTTTTTAACTACAAGAATAGTAATTACTACCCTTTAAAAATAAGTAATAATACTTACTTTTTAAAATACTTTTAGTAAGTATTATGTAACCTTATTAACACTTACTTTTTTAATTATAAAGGTAGTTATTATTATCCCTTAAGGGTAGGTAATAATACTTACTTTTTAAAATACTTTTAATAAAAATAGCTATTACTAYYYCTTAAAAACAGGTAGTAATACTTACTTTTTAAAATATTTTTAATAAGTACTATATAACCTTATTAATACTTACTTTTTTAATTATAAGGGTAGTTATTACTACCCCTTAAAAGTAGGTAATAATACTTATTTTTTAAGATACTTTTAGTAAAAATAAGCATTACTACCCCTTAAAAAAAAATAGCTATTATTACTTTTTAAGGGTAGGTAGTAATATTTATTTTTTAAAGTACTTTTAATAAAAATAATTATTACTACCCTTTAAAAGCAAGTAATAATATTTATTTTTTAAGGTACTTTTAATAAAAATAATAATTATTACCCCTTAAGGGCAGGTAATAATACTTATTTTTTAAAATATTTTTAATAAAAATAGTTATTACTACCCCTTAAGGGCAGGTAATAATATTTATTTTTTAAAATACTTTTAATAAAAATAGTTATTATTACCCCTTAAGGGCAGGTAGTAATACTTACTTTTTAAGGTATTATTAATAAAAATAATTATTACTACCTTTTAAGGGCAGGTAGTAATACTTACTTTTTAAAACACTTTTAATAAGTATAATATAACCTTAATACTTATTTTTTTAATTATAGGGGTAATAATTACTACCTTTTAAAAATAAGTAATAATACTTATTTTTTAAAATATTATTAATAAAAACAGCTATTGCTGCCCCTTAAAAAAAAATAGTTATTATTATTTTTTAAGAGTAGGTAGTAATACTTACTTTTTAAAACACTTTTAATAAAAATAGCTATTATTACCTTTTAAGGGCAAGTAATAATACTTATTTTTTAAAATACTTTTAATAAAAATAATAATTACTACCCCTTAAGGGTAGGTAGTAATACTTACTTTTTAAGGTACTTTTAATAAAAATAATTATTACTACCCCTTAAAAGCAGGTAGTAATATTTACTTTTTAAGGTATTTTTAATAAAAATAGCTATTACTGCCCCTTAAAGGCAAGTAATAATATTTATTTTTTAAAATATTATTAATAAAAATAGTTATTACTACCCCTTAAGGGTAGGTAATAATACTTATTTTTTAAGGCACTTTTAATAAGTACCATGTAATCTTATTAATATTTACTTTTTTAATTATAAGAATAGCTATTACTACCTTTTAAAAATAGGTAGTAATACTTGCTTTTTAAAGCATTTTTAATAAAAATAGGTATTATTACCTTTTAAGGGCAGGTAATAATACTTACTTTTTAAAATATTATT
>NW_020797899.1:1703840-1708596 GCF_003369625.1 Aspergillus mulundensis | reverse complement strand
ATTATTATAAACACTATTATATTATTTTTAATAAATATATTTTAGCGCATGTTAATATTAATATTTATATAGTAAATACTTAATAGCTTTATTCCCCAGGAAGGGGCCTTACTAGTTAAATATATTATAATTACTAGCTTTTTTTTAAATTAGGTTACTAGTTTAAAGTACTTTTAAATCTTATTTATACTTTAATTTTATTATAATATAAACTAACTAGCCACCGCGGGCTTAATTATAACCTAGTTAATTATTTAATTATATTTTACTAGCTAGTTTATCCGCGGGTTATTTAAAAAATTTTAGCCGGGCATGTTTTATATTAAATTATTATATAAATAATTTTATAAAATTACAGGCTACTAGCTAAAATTAGGCTAACTTAATAAATTTATTATAATTACTTAAGTACTGCTAATTAACCCGTGAATAAACCTGTGTAATTTCTTTATTATAAAATTTAGTACCTTATATAAAAAATAATTACTATTTATTTAAATTATATTCCTAAACTTAGTTAAATTATAATAAATTTTTATTTTATATATTTACTAATTTAATAACACCTAGATTAGGCCATTGTGCCTATAAACCATAAAATTATTTACTATTATATTTATCTTATTTTATAATAACATCCGGCCCTTTTAACCTAAATACTTAATAGGCAGGGTGTTATTACTATACATAAATAATACTAGTAATAATAAGAACATAGGGTGCATGCTTAAATTATTTTTTAATAACCTTTTATTTTTTAAAATTTAGCTAAGTTTCTTAATTACTACTATGCCCCTTAATATATATTAGTTTTTATTAACCTAATTATTAATAATGTTTAGCCTTGCAAAGTTTATTTATAATACTTATTAAATTACTATAAACCACGCTATTTTTAACACCCTTAATAAAATTTATATATAATATTAAGGCTTTATTTATATTTTAATCCCGCGGGCTTAAATAACTATATTATAAACTAGCGCGCTTTTATAATTTTTTACCTAAATTTTTTAGTTTAGTAACTAAATACAAAACCTTAAATATATAATCTTAATTAAAGTTATAATAAACTTATATTATTAATACACCTAAGTATTTTTATTACTTTATTACTACTTTACTAAGTTAAAATAATTTTAAAAGCATGTTATATCCCGGGTAATATTTTGGGTTATTTATTATAAGATTTACTAATTATTATATTACTAAATAATTATAAAATATACTAGTATCTTCCCATGCTATTACCACGGGGTTTATATATATATAATAAATAGTAAAAGTTATTACTATAGCCAGACATGCTTATAAATACTTTTTTTATTTATATATACTTATAGTAAATAAAATAGTATTTATATTACCTTTATATAATAGGTAGCTATTTAAATTATTTAACTATAATAAGTAATTATATATTAACTTTATCTTACTAGCTAATTTATAGTATTTTAAAAAACACGCAGCGCCTAGCTTTAGGGATTTTTATTATAAGCCTTTAATATTTTTTTTATATTTAATAAATCCTGCAGGGCGGCCCCCTTTAAGTATTAGTTTTAACTAGTATATTATAACCATAGGTTTATATTATTAATATTTCCTGCCTAAATAACCTAGTTATTTTTTTTTTATTTATTTTAAATAGCATGGGCCTTTACTTTAATAATTAATATTACTTAATTACTTTATAGCATAGCTAGTTTATTAGGCTTAGGGTTATAATTATAAATATAAATTAAATAATAGTTTTTACTAGTACGGAATATTTATTGCTATATAATTATATAAAATAATTAATAAAACTTAGCCTGCCCTTATTTTTAATTTTTTTAATTTACACGGCCTGGGTGTTTATTTTATAACTATTTATATACTTTACATAAATAAGATTATATAATATAAGTATTTATAATTATATACTTATAATTTTTAGGGTCTTTTTAGCACTATATACTATTATATTTAATAAAAATAAAAAAAAATGGGTTTATTAAGTTCCCGTGGTATTTAAATTTTATTTAGCTAGTAAATAATATTATTTTATATATTAATAGCTTTAATAATAGGTTTTATATTTTTTATTTTTATATAATACTAATTTTGCAAATAGGTCTTAATATATTTTAGTATTATATTAATTTTATAATATTTATAAATAATAATTTAAAGTTTTAATACTTTAACAAAAATTTCTTTTTTTATAATTATTTGGTTTAATATTTAATAATAATAAATAATTAATAAAAATAGTTTTTAATTATAATACTAACCTTAATATTATTCTTATTTTAAAATACCTGTTACTGCGAGTATCCGTACTTATTTTAAATATAATAAGCTATTTTACCTTATTAAAACTTAATTTTATAACCTAATAACTTTATAATTATTTTATAACCTATTTTATATAATAATTACTTTAATACTTTTGGAAACTAGATTTAATTATTAACTTTATTTACCTTTAAAAATTTAAAAAAAATTTATGCGTATCTACCCTTATAATAACTATTTTATATTTTATTTAATTTAAAACACCTATTACTGCAAGTATTTATATTTATTTTAAATATAAATCTTAATTTTATACCTAACTTAATAACTTTATAACTATCTTACACCCTAACTTATATAATAATTACTTTAAAACTTTCCTAAATTAAACTTAATTATTAACTTTATTTACCTTTAAAAATTTAAAAAAAATTTATGCGCATTTACCCTTATAATAACCATTTTATATTTTATTTAGTTTAAAACACCCGTTGCTATAAGTATTTATACTTATTTTAAATATAAATTTTAATTTTATATTTAACCTAATAACTTTATAACTATCTTACACCCTAACCTATATAATAATTACTTTAAAACTTTTTTAAATTAAACTTAATTATTAACTTTATTTATTTTTAAAAATTTAAAAAAAATTTATACGCATCCACCCTTATAATAACTATTTTATATTTTATTTAGTTTAAAACACCTATTAGTGTGAGTATTTATACTTATTTTAAATATAAATTTTAATCCTATACCTAACTTAATAACTTTATAACTATTTTACACCCTAACCTATGTGGTAATTACTTTAAAACTTTTATAAATTAAATTTAAATATTAGCTTTATTTAACTTTTAAATTTAAAAAAAATCCATGCGCATCCACCCCTATAACAAGTATTTTATATTTTATTTAGTTTAAAATACCTGTTAGTACAAGTATTTATACTTATTTTAAAAATAAATTTTAATCCTATACCTAACCTAATAACTTTATAATTATTTTACACCCTAACCTATGTGGTAAGCGCTTTAAAACTTTTATAAATTAAATTTAAATATTAATTTTATTTAACTTTTAAATTTAAAAAGAATTCATGCGCATCCACCCTTATAATAAGTACTTTATTTAATTTAAAACACCTGTTACTATAAATATTTATACTTATTTTAAATATAAATTTTAATTTTATATTTAACCTAATAACTTTGTAATTATTTTACACCCTAACTTATATAATAAGCGCTTTAAAACTTTTGTAAACTAGATTTAATTATTAATTTTATTTAATTTTTAAATTTAAATAAAATTCATGCGCATTTACCCTTATAATAAGTAGTTTATAATTTATTTAATTTATAATACTTATTATTATAAGTATTTATATAACTCCCCGCTATTATTAGTAATTTTATTTTATTAAATTTTAATCCCATGCCTAACTTAATAACTTTACAACTATTTTACTTCCTAACCTATGTGGTAATTACTTTAAAACTTTTTTAAATTAAATTTAATTATTAACTTTATTTACTATTTAAATTTAAAAAAAATTTATACACATCCACCCTTATAATAAGCAGTTTATATTTTATTTAATTTAAAACACCTATTACTATAAGTATTTATATAACTTCTTGCTATTATTAATAATTTTACCTTATTAAATTTTAATTTTATACCTAACTTAATAACTTTATAATTATCTCACACCCTAACCTATGTTATAATTACTTTAAAACTTTTGCAAACTAAATTTAATTATTAACTTTATTTACCTTCTAAATTTAAAAAAAATTTATTTATATTTACCTAATTAATTTACGGTTTTTAATTTTAAAGGTTTGCAATTAAAATTTTTAAAATCTAACTAATTAATAATTAGCTGCTAATATAATTACACTGTAAACCCGCACTACCTCTGGGTTAGGGTTTTTAATAGTGGCCTAAAAGGGTATAGTTTTCCCGCTTTTAGCGCGCTAAGGCTTACCCTAATAAAAATTCCTACTAAAACTTTAAATAATATTAGCTAAGCCAAATATTAATATTTTCTAATTTTCTTTAAAAAATATTAAATTTAACTAAATTCCTTATATAATAAAAAAAGAATTACTAGATTTAGCCTAATAATAAAAAAGTTAGGGGGGGGTCCAAAAATTTTTTGGATCCCCCCCCCTAGGGTTTTAAATTTTGGCGCTGGAGGGGGGGGGATCCAGCTACACAATATAGTTAGGGTTTTAAATTTTAGCGCTGGAGGGGGGGGGGTCCAGCTATATAATATAGTTAAGTATTATTAAAGTAATATAATTTTTTTTAAAAAATTACTAGATAGCTTAGGTGTTTTTATATATATATATTAATTTTTATCTTAAAATATAAAGAATTACAAATATTAAAAATATTTTTAATTATTTAAAAAAAATATATTAAGCTAAGGTAAATAAAGTAATTATATAAGTTATAAAATTAG
>NW_020797899.1:1702304-1703821 GCF_003369625.1 Aspergillus mulundensis | reverse complement strand
ACTAGTTATATACCTTTAATATATATATAATTATAATATAGGGCTTAAAATTTAATATTAATTACTATATATATAGTTTTTAAAAGTTAAAATAAAAAGATATAAGAAGTTTATTTTTTAAATTTATTTATTTTTAATAAATTTTATTATTAAAAAAATTAGGTTTAATAATATAAACTTAATTTTAATAGCCTAATATAAGCTTGTTTACTAAAAAATATAAAAAAAAGTTTATTAAAACTTTAAAGCTTGATAAAACTCTAAGCTTTTAAAATAACTTTTTTATTTTAAAAAAACTAGATAAAAAATAGAATTTCCTATTTAATAAGCCTAATATAAGTAAATTTTATTTATTATTTTAATAATAAAAATTAATTTAAATTAACCCTAAATTTTCCTAACTCTTAACTTTTTAAAAATTAAAAATATTTTAAATAAAATTAAGTGCCTTAGGTGCCTTAGGTATTTATAATTACCTAAGTAACCTAGGGTCTCTAGTAGTGGCCTAAAAGGGTATAATTTTCCTGCTTTTAGCGCGCCAAGGCTTACCCTAATTAAAATTTTTACTAAAACTTTAACTAATATTAGCTAAGCCAAATATTAATATTTTCTAATTTTTTTTAAAAAATATTAAATTTAACTAAATTCTCTATATAATAAAAAAAGAATTACTAAATTTGGCTTAATAATAAAAAAGTTAGGGGGGGGTCCAAAAATTTTTTAGACCCCCCCCCCTAGGGTTTTAATTTTTAGCGCTGGAGGGGGGGGGTCCAGCTACATAATATAGTTAGTATTAGTATTTAAAATAAGCTATTAATAATAATATTTTTAATAATTTAGTTAAAATAAACTTTATTTTATTATATATATTACTTTTAGTATTAAAGCCTGTGTTCTAGAAATAATAAAACTTATATAAAAAAAGGCTTAAGCTTAAATAAATAAAGTAATTATATAAATTATAAATTTTATAAATAAAAACTAATAAATATTACTAATAAATATATAAAAACTAGCCCCAATATTAAAACCTTTAAATATATAAAATATATATATATATATATATATAATAAGAATTTAAATATATACTTATATAAATATATATATATATATAACTATTGTTATATATTGTAAATAAATATATAAAATTAAAATATATAATATATAGGGTTAATACTAATAAATATATATAACTTTTTAAAGTTAAAATAAAAAAATATAAAAAGTTTATTTTTTATATTTTTTATTCTTAGTAATATATATTATATAAGAAATTAGGTTTAATAATATAACCTTAATTTAATTAGCCTACTATAAGCTTGTTTACTAAGAAATTAAAAGGTTTTTTTTAAAAACTTTAAAGCTTAATAAAAACCTAAGTTTTTAAAATATCTTTTTTATTTAAAAAAAACTAGATAAAAAATATAATTCCCTATTTAAAAAGCCTATTATAAGTTAGTTTTAGTTAATATTTTTTAAATAAAAACTAATTTAAATTAACCCTAAATTTTCCTAAC
>NW_020797899.1:1689182-1699052 GCF_003369625.1 Aspergillus mulundensis | reverse complement strand
ATCCTGTGTATATATATGAAAATTTAAATATAGAAAAAACTAAAAAACAAGTAATAGAAGATACTAAAGGTTTAAGTGGTATATATATGATATATAACAAAATAACTAAAGATTATTATATAGGTTCAGCATCAACTAATAGATTTTATTCAAGATTTTCTAACCATTTAATTTAATAACTTATTATTATTTTTAAAGTAAGAAATTAATATTTACCTAAAAAAATATAGACCTTTTAAGCATTTCCAAAAAACTTATTTATATTATTATTATATTTAATAAAATTATGCTAATTTATAACATGGTTATTTAAGGCCGCGGGTTTAAAAAATTAATAAGGCTTTAAAACTACTTATAATTTATTTTAGGGGTATTTAAAATGGCGCGGTTTATTTTAATATAAAAAGCCTTGTTAATAAACCTAAACTTACTAAATATTTTTAACATGTTTACTTAATTAATAAAATTAACTAAATTATATAAAGGGGCATGGTAAACCCTTTTTAATAAAAGTAAATATTATTACTAACTACCTAAATATATTAAGCTTAAACCTGCATTATTTTTTAAAAAATTAAAGTAGTTAATTATATTTTTATAATAATGATTGATTGATTAATTGATGATTGATTGATGAGTTACCCTGTTCTAGCCCCTAAGCAAGGCCCTACCAGGGGGTTCTAGCGGCCAACTAGTTACTAAATACATGGAATTCCCAGGGGCCTTTAAGCCTAACTATTTTTAAAGCCCACTATCCTTTAGGGGCGCATCCCCGGGGCTTATAAAATACCTAAGTCCCTTATAAATCCTAAACTAGCTCCTAGCTGGCTTTAAACCAGCTCCTTGTTATTTAGTAACTTAATAACTTATATTAAAAAAAATAGTTACACGGCGTGCCCAAGTATTACTAGGTTAGTATACTCCCGGGGGCTATTATTCCTAAGTTTTAGTAATTTTAAAAATAAAAAGTTAGGCTTCCCAGGGGCCGCAGGGGCAAAATATAATATAAAAAAATAAAACTTAGGTGGGAAATATAGTAGCTTATAACACCTTACTATCCCCCCTGTACTACCTAGGTACTTTTTTAGGCTTTTTTTACTTTAGGCTTTACTATTACTAAAAAAAGGCTAACACAGGGGCTAACTACCAGGGAAAGGTTACTAAAGTTACTAAATTATAGGATTTATTTAAGGGGCTGTTTAGGGGATTATCCAGGGCTATTAAGCTAAAAGTTAGCCGCCCTAGGGCGTGCCCAGGGTAAAAAGTTCCTTAACACGCCCGGGGGCTTAAAAAATACTAGTTACCCGGGCTTAGGCATGTTTAGCTTAGGGCTAAACTTAAGGTTTTTTTAGGGGGTAACTTTACTAGTTAAGGATATAAAACACCCTAAGGTAATAAAAAACTAGGCGGCCTTCTAGGTATTCTTAAGCAAGTTAAAAAGGACCTTAAGGCTTAGGGGTGGCCCCTTTTAAAATTAATATTATAAGGCAGCATGCTTAAGGCAGGTATAAAAAACATGGTTTATTATTTTAAGGGTATTATAGCACCATGGGTAGTAATTAAATTTAATATAGCTAATATAATAAAGGTACGCCCTAAGGCTTAATTTACTAGTATAAATTTAAAATAGGGCGCTATATTTAATAGGTGTTAGGCCTAGGTATAGCCTAAGTAAAAACTTTTTTAGAAATACCTAAAGCTCCCGGAGGGTTACTTTAGTAGTAAATTACTTTTAGGCCTCCCGCTACTACTACTTAATATTATTTTTTAGGTATTAGTTCACGGCGGATTAAAAAGGGTAAAAAAAAATACTATTAAATAATAATACTAGGGGGCCTTAAGCGCCCCTAGGGCGCTATTTAGTAGTTTATTTAGTAATATTATTAGTATACTTATTCCCTAGAACATCCATATGCGCGGGAATTTAGTAAAACCTAGTGTCCTATCCCTATTAGCAGTGGTTTTTAAATAGGGTAATAATTTCCCTAATAAGGTACTACCCTAAGGCCTGGTATAGCTAGGTAACGGTTTTTAGGGCTCCCTGGTTATTAATATAAATTTTAATTATTTTATAAAAGTAAGAATTATCCTAGGCAAGTTAAAGTACTAACATAATTCTTACAAGCTCTACCACGGGAATTATATTAGTATTTTTAGTGCCCATGTACACTAAGGCTTCGCGCCTAGGCTTTAGGAACACCGCGGCCGCCCTAACTTACCTATTAATACCTAACCTATTGGTGTAAATCTTCGGGGTGTTGGTGTACGCTAAACAGTGAATCTCGTGGGCAACAATGGCAAGGTCTTTGCGGGCCTCAATGGTGACTGGGGGTGGTTCCCACCACGGGGGAGTCACATTTTTATAATAAATAAAATTACTATTACCTACTAGTTGCACACCCCTATTTTTAAAAAATAATTTATAGTAAGATAGCTTATGGTTTCTAGTAATTTTAATTTTTTACCTTTTTTTTATAATAAATATAATATACTAATAAAAAAAATAAATCCTATAAATTTTAAAGCTTAATATATAAATACTATTATTTTTATATTATATTATATATCTTATTTATATTTTTTAAAATTTTATTCTAGCATGGCTAGTTATGCGCTATAATATTTACTTTATATTTATAACCTAAAGCTCGTGGTAATATTATTTCTAGTAATTATTTACCTTATATTTTTATATATTAATTTACTTTTCCCTTTAATAAATCTTGCGGGGTAACCTTTTTTAAGTACTAGTTTTAATAAATATATTATAACCACAGGTTTACCTTATAAATATTTTTTGCTTAAATAACCTAACTTTTTTATTTTTACTTGCCCTAAATAGCATGGGCTTTAGCTTTAGCAAGTAAGGTAAGTAAGGCTACTTTATTAATTTATAGTATAACTAGTTTATTAGGCTTGGGTTTAGCAAGCAAGACTACTTTATTAATTTATAATATAATTAATATATTAGGCTCGGGCTTAGTAAGCAAGGCTACTTTATTAATTTATAGTATAAATAATTTATTAAGCTTAGGTTTAGCAAGCAAGGCTGCTTTATTAATTTATAATATAAATAATTTATTAGGCTTGGGTTTAGCAAGTAAGGCTACTTTATTAATTTATAATATAACTAGTTTATTAGGCTTGGGGTTATAACGGCGGATATAAATAATATAAAAATTTTATATATTAGGAAATATTTTTTACCACGTAACCTTATAAAATAATTACTAGTACTTTACCTTTTTTTTTTTACTTAGCAAGGGAAATTTATTTACTTTAATAATTTTAGGTTTATTTATAAATATACTTTTAGTGCCTTTATATAATTTTTAAATATAAAGTAATAAATATATAATTAATACTTTGCTAATACTATATATTATTTATAAAAACTAGGATATTAGAAACAGGGTTATTTAATTTATAAGGAATATAAACCTAATTATAATTATAAATTAAGTTTTTTTATATTTTAATAGCCTTTTTAACTAGCTTAGCATTATTATTAAATATATAATAATATATAGTTAAGTATACCCGGACTTAACTTAAATAAATACTATATATATAATTTTAATAAATAATAATACTAAGTTTAGGAATAGGAGTAAAATAATTAAGAATAAAAGCTTTAATAATAACTTGGTTATTTATAATATAAATATATAAAAAAAAATATTAGTTATATAGCTAGGATATTAGTTAATAATTAATAAAATTTATATTAATAATAGGTTTTATAACAAATTTTTATAATACTAATATAATATTTTATTTATATTTTTATATTTTACTAAAATTATAAGGGGATTTAATTTAACCCTAATTTTTTATTTACACTTTTTATATATTAAAGGGGTTAATTTTATAATTACTATTACTAAAAATATATTATCCTATTAAAACTTTATTTTATACCCTAACTAACTTAAAACTAATACTATAATCTAATTTATTATAGTAATTACTTTAAATAATTAAAAACTTATAAATAAATACCTTTATTTTAACCTATTAAATTATAAGCTTGGTTAATATATTTAAATTTAAAAAAATTATACTAGTTAACCAAGCTACTTTATTAATTAATAATTACTTAATTATAATTTTATATTATTTATGGGTATATTAAAAAACCAAGCAGGGTTTTTATTTAAAAAGGTTTAGTAATTTTTAAGTAAGGCTTAAAAATATTACCTGTAATACTTTTACTTTATACTTATTTTACTTTTATTTTAAATTTAGTTAACCTTTTAACCTAAGTAAGCCCCTATACCTAAGCAAAAAATAAAAAAAGGCACCCTTAAGTAAAAAGGGGAAGGTAAGGGGGGGGTCCCTTAATATTTTTAAAAAAAATTAAAAAGCAAGAGGGCAAGCTAGGGGTCCCCCTTTTATAATAAGTAAGATATATTTATAAAAAAAATTTATAAAAAGAACTTTAGTATAAACAAAGGCTTAAAAATCTTAAAAATTTATGTTATAGTTATAGTAGTAATTAAAAAAGGGTAAAAAATACTAGTAAATATTATTTTTAAGCCTTGCTTAAAAATTTAATAAATTTTTTTAAATATAGTACCCTAAAGCAAGCTAATTATTTTTTTTTAATAGGTACTTAAAATTACTAATGCCTAGTACCACCTTTTTTTATAAAAAATTTAAAAAAGCCCAGGCTTTTTACTAATTTCCCGGCTTTTAAACCCTTTTTAAATAAAATAAAGGTTATTACTAACTACTAAAACCTATTAATTATTAACCTTAGGAAGTATTTAAATAAAAATAGCACTAGATTTTTTTTTATTATTAATTAAATAATATTATTACCTAGTATTTATATACCCTAAATTTTATTATAGTAACTAGAGCCCTGGGCGCGCGATAAATAATACTTATTAATAATTATATATAAAAATAATAAGTAAAAGATAGGTGTTTAACCCATAAGCTTTAGTAAAAGTTACCTTTTAAAATAAAAAGCCTTTTTATATATAAATAAATATTTTATTTAAAAAGGTTAATTACCTAGCGGCAGCACGCCCCCATACCCTAAAAAAGGTTTAAAGTAATAGGCGTACACCTAGTAATTTTTAGGGTATTAAATACTACTATTACTACCCTATATTTTATAAAATAATTTAAGAAGGCCCACGCTTTTACTAATTTTTTAACCTTTATATTATAATTAAAAAAAATAAAAGCTAGTATTAAATACCTATACTACTAATATTTAAATTATATTATTTTTTTAAGAATTAAAATAACTAATTATATTTTTATAGTAAGTAAATTTACTATTATACTAGTATTTATAAATTCCTATTTTTATAAATATATTTAAATAAGCTTAAGTTTATTATTAATTTTTAACCCCTAAACTATTTTTAATAAAAGTAAAAGTTATTACTAAATACCTAGGCCTATTAATTTTTAACTTATATAAGCTTTAAAAAAATTTAAGCTATTAATTATATTTTTTTATAATATAAAGTTGCTGTTGCCTAGTAATTATATATTTTTATTTAAAAAAATATTTAAAAAAACTTGCGCTTCCCACTAATTTTAACTTTTAACTTTTTTTTATAAAAAATATAACCTACTAGTAATAATAATATATAATAAATTCTAAATTTTTATAAATTTAAATACTAGATTTATATTATATTATATACCTTGTTTAAAAACATGCAATAACTAAAATAAAAAAGATAAACTTTTTTTATAATATTTTAAATATATTTAACTTGCCCATGCCTGCGTGGGATTAATATAAAATAAAGTAAAATATAAGGGTAAAATTAAATTTAAATTAATTAATTTTTTTTTTCCCATGGCTTATATAATTTATATAACTAATAAAATACCTAGTATAGCTTTATTTTTTCCCCGCGGGGGCTAAACTATAATAAAAATTTTATTATACCCTAGTAATTTTTTAGGTTAAGCTAGGAACCCTATAAACTTTTTATTTACTAGTACTATATATTTTAAACCTATATATAAAATAGTTTAAATAATATTTATATTACTATTTAAATTAAAATACTTTTTTGCTGGTATTTTTTATTTTTTTAGTATTTATTATATAGCTACTGCGGTAACCTGTAATAAAAGTATACCTTATATTTTTTTTATAATAAATTTTTTACCAAGTCTTAATAAGCTATTTTTACACGTTTTTTTACTTTAAATAATAGTATTTATAAAGGTTATAATCCGTATTTTTCTTATAAATTATATAGCTATAATATTACCTGGCCTATTTTATAGCCTTAGCCTAGGCTACCTTGGTATTAATAGTATTTAAACTTTTTTATTATTATTTTTAATACCGTGCCTGCTTATACTAGTATTAAGCTAATAACTAGCTAAATAAAATATTACGCATGGGAAAATAATATAAGGTACTAGTAATAACTAAACATGTTATTAAGTTAAAAAGTATTTTATTTTAAATTAGTATTTATATTAAAATGGAACGGGCGGAGTTACTATAGTTAAAAAACTATTATTAATAATATAGGCTAGTATAAAAGTTATTATTTTTATTAAAATTAGGCCTAATAAACCCCTAGTTACACTTTATTAATAACTTTTATATATTAGTTAGCCTAGTAAATACCCTATATTAATTATAATTTAATAACAGTAAATACGCGTGATAACTTAGTTTTAAAATATATATTTTAAACCTTAAGGTTTTAATACCCGGTGGCTTAGCGCTTATTATAAAAAGTTTTATAAAACTTACAAGGGTTTCTTGCGCTTTTTAATTAAAATTATAAATATTATACTAAATTTTTATTATATATAAATTTTAGCATTGCTAGTGGTTATATTTATTTATATTATTATTTAAATACTAGTTTAAAATAAACTAGCGGTAATAGTATTTTTTTAAGTTTAAATATATTTACACTTACTTAACCTTATTTTTATATATATTATTTATTTATAGATTTTTATCCTGCCACTACGCGGGGTAAATAATTATAATTTTACTAGGCTATTTATTTTATTTAGCCTAATTACTTTTTTAGCTATAATTTAGTAATAACTAAGAATAGCCTAAGTAAATAATACTATAAATATTAAAAATATTAACCCCTATGCCTAGTGTACTAGTTACTATAATTACCTATAATTATTAATTATAAAAATAGTTTATAATCCTAGCCTAATTTTTTTACTTATTATAATATACCTTATATTATAGCTCCCGTGTAACCACCCTAGCCTAAATTTAAATATTAAAATATATAATAACCCGGCTACCACGCGCGAGCGCCTGCTAAATATATATTTAAATATAATTTAATATTATAAAGCTAATAACTTATTATATAAACTTACGTAAAGTTTCCCGGGGTAACTTTAATTATTAAACTTAATATATAATATTATAGTGGCTAGTAATAGCGCGGTGCATGCTTACTTATTTATAATTATATTAAATTTATTAAAAAAACTGTCAGGGCCAACGTTTTTCTGTTTAACGTTACCAGAGCCAATCCACTATTGGTCTAGAGTTAGCGCCTTAGGTAACCTAAGCTTTAGCCTTAGGCCGCCAAGGCTTAGCATACCTTATTACTATATTAGACTATATAACTTAACTAGGTTATTAATATTTAGGGTTTTAGCTACTAATTAGGTAAAATTAAGGTAGGCCTTAAGTATAAGCTAGAGTAAAAACCCGTGTGTAAAGTATTTAAACCTATATTTATTTTTTAGTTAAAAATAGCTTAAGCATAGCTTAAAGGTTTATAAAGGTAGCCTTAAGGCTAGCTTTTATTAAAATTTTTAAGTAATTTTTTTAATATTATCTAGTAAGGTTTAAAATACTTTATTTTTATTAATTAAATTTTTTTATTAATATTTTTATTATTAATAAAAATTTTTAAAACTTATTAATTTTATAGTTAAAGCTACTTGCACCTACTACTTTTTAAACTTTTTTAATAATAATATTTTAAACTAAATTTTTAAAGGGTAAGTAAAGGTAGTCCGCAGGTGTTTTAGTTAAGGTTTTTAAAACCTAGACTTAAATAATTAAAAAAATATTTTTTTTTTTATTTATGCTTAAGAATTTTATTACTATTAAAAATAGTTAAAAAAAAAAACCTAATTTAAATAATTTAGTTTACTAGCTTAGTAAAGCACAGGGTAAGATATATTCTTTACCCTATTAATTTATATTATTATTAAAGCCTATTAATTTAAAATTTATTATAATTAAAGGTGTTTTAAAGGGGAAGCGGCCTAGGACTATAACTTTTAGCTTATTTATTTTTTAATTTTAATATAATTAATATCACGTGTTAAAATTAGGATATTTTTTTAAAAAAAATAAAAAAAAGTTACCCTTGTGACCCGGAGCTAAAATAATATTAAATTATTAATTTTTATATTAATTTTCTTGTTAATCCCCGCGTTAATTTTTTTATTAATATTTTTAGTAAGCTTTAAAAAAAATTAACCCTAGTAATTTTTTTAATTCTAGTTTAAAGTTAAGCTTAAATAACTTAAGTTATTATTTTAAAACCACTTTACCTTTAAAACCTAGTACTAGTAAAGCTAGCTTTAAGGGGTTTAAAAGTTTTAAATATATATAAAAAAGGTACTAAAAGGCTATTAAAAATTATAAGCTTTATTAAAAAAAAAAGGCTTTTTAGGAGCCTAAGATTAAGTTTAAAAAGGTTAAAAAGTTAAAAAAAAATATAATAAAGCTTAAAATTTAGTTTAAAAATTTAAAAAATTACTTTTATAGCACCCCTAAATAATTTTAAATAAATAATAAAAAAATTATATTTATTATTTAAAATATTTTAAGAAATACCCGCAATTATTAAAAAGGTTAAGTTAAACTTAAAAATAATAAGTAAACCTAAGTAAGTTTTAAGAAATTTATATATATATAAGTTAACCTAGTTATAAACTAGGGCTATTATACCACCTAGTATTTTTTAATTAAATAATAAGGTACTTAAAATACTACTTTTTAAGGACTTTACTTTATAAAGTTAGGCCTGTATTTTAATAATCTAAAGTTTAAGGCGTAAATACTTACTAAAACTTATAATAAGAATATTTACTTGCACTTAAAAAAGTTAAAAAAACTCCTAAAAACTATGCTTAAAGTAGATATAGTAATAATTTATATAAAGTTTATTAATAAATATAATAAGGCTTTAAAGGCCAAAAAAAAAAAAGTCCGGAGCTAGTTCTAACTTTAAAAATAAAAAAAATAAGAATAACTTAGGACGGAACTAGAACAGCAGCAAAGCAGCTTTTTTAAAAAAGGGAAAAAAAAAAGGCAAGAAAAAAAGTAGTAACTTACTTTTTTTTAAAAAAAAAGAGCGCCGTAAGAAAAAGGGTTTTTATTTTAATTATAGTAAATTAGGCCACCTGTTAAAGGCTTGTTTAAATAARAAAAAACCTAAAAAAAAACTAGTAAAAAATAAATAGTAATCCCCTGGTTTTAAGTTATTAAAGTTATATAATTTAAAAAAAAAGACTGCTTTCCCTATTCTTACAAATCTTAGGATATAAAAAAATAGGGTAAATTAATAGTTTAAGATATTACTTAATACTAAGGCTAATATTAATTTTATTTTAGTTTAATATTTATAAAAGC
Organism: Aspergillus mulundensis; assembly: GCF_003369625.1. NCBI lineage: Eukaryota > Fungi > Ascomycota > Eurotiomycetes > Eurotiales > Aspergillaceae > Aspergillus > Aspergillus mulundensis. The sequence continues at coordinate 1,689,421 of NW_020797899.1, read as the reverse complement.
AAGGCATTAAAATAAATACTAACTATATAATATAACTAGTTTAATATATTAATAGCACCTTTGCTTCTTGCTACAGGCGTTTATAAGCCTGTACTTAGGTTTATAATTTAAAAAAAGTTATAAAAATATTTAATTTAATATATTATATTATTAATCTTGTTTATAAAAATTATTAAGCAGTCCTAAAATATCCCTAAATAATTAAATTAAATCTAAATCTTTACCTTATTACAGCGGAA